>NC_031477.1:926668-1098867 GCF_000006565.2 Toxoplasma gondii ME49
GCAGGATAGCCAGAGTCTCATTTTGCCCGACGAACTACTGGCAGTGTCAACACAATCATCTCATGCAGATCGCGTGTGGAACTACAGAACACAACGGAAGAAGAGGGACTTAGTACGCAGCGAGTCCGTTGCTCTGTCTTCATATTCACCG
The DNA here is from genome assembly GCF_000006565.2 of Toxoplasma gondii ME49. NCBI lineage: Eukaryota > Apicomplexa > Conoidasida > Eucoccidiorida > Sarcocystidae > Toxoplasma > Toxoplasma gondii. The sequence continues at coordinate 926,820 of NC_031477.1, forward strand.
TCAGGCGCACGTTTTCTCTCGATATCACCGTCCGTGAAGCTGAAGCACACATATGCTGGTGCGGCGGGAAGCACCTCCATCGAACGGCGCGGTGGAGGCACCTGCATTGATAGCCATTCCTCTGTGTCTCTCATTCCAGGGCAAAAAACAGAGTTTTCTCCCGGGGCGATGGGTGCGCCCCCTGACGCGTCCACCCTTCCTCATGGAGAAGCTGAGATGCGAGACATTTTCGTCCGTGGTATGTCCACAAACGGCCAGAATCCCTCCCCTTCTCCGGCGATGACAACTGTAAATGCCAACGAAGTTCGGCACTTCAACCAGCTCAGTGGCGAATGGTGGGACCTTAACGGGTCTCTCGGTGCCCTGCATGACTTTAATCCCCATCGCGTAGGTTTCATTAAGAGCAGTCTGCAGAAACTTTGTTTTTTCCAGGCTATTCTTCGCCGGCGTTCACTGCAGGGCCCTGGAACAACTGAATCCGCCGGGAAACTTCCTGCGCGTGACATTAAAAATACGCGGACCCTTACTCAACAACGAGGCAATTTAGCGCAAGGTACTGAGGGCGGAGGAGCGCAATCCGAGATGGAGGAACCGCAAGTTGGTGATACACGAGGGGTTCTGGATGGGGTCAGAATTTTGGATATTGGATGCGGCGGAGGTATCTTGGCTGAGGCAATGGCTCGAGACGGAGCGTTCGTTACGGGCCTCGATGCCGCGACAGAAGCCATCACAGCTGCTGAAGCAAGACGTTTGAACGGTGAGCACGGACTGCTATGGCGCTTGAGTGGACCTTGAGACACCATACGCAACCCTCAGCTCGTGCATGGGAGTTCCAGTTGCACCCATCTTCGTCATTGGATTACGGTTGCTGCTCGCAGTCGTGTCTTCGTTAAAAGCAAACAGACACCTCAGCCCTATAACCATCTGCGAAACGACGCCGACACAAACAGCAGTGCAGTAGAACGCGGAGTAAATCGTGGCCTGTTTGGAGCTCTCCAGAGAAGAGCTTCTCTCACTTGAAGTGGGAAAACGGAAATGCAGGCAGTTGCATTAAAGAAACATGGGGGGGGGGGTGTCAGAGTCGAGGGCGAAGCTGTAGCCGGCTGCCCAAGTGCCGCGCGTTTCCATGTCGCTGTATGTGAACTGTTTCTGCGTCTCACCAGGTCCATACGCCCCGGTTGTAAGAGACAGACAACGGTTCATTCACGGCTCGCTCGAGGACTTCTGCAGTGGCAAGATTCAACAAACCCTTGAGTACGTTCGTGCATGGCCAACGTGACACATAAGAGCTACTCGATAAACACTCATGCCATTTTGTGAAGCAATACGAATGCAGCGAGTACGCAAGGGGTCTCCATTGCTTCAGCGTTTGCTGTTTGGCGTTATCCAATACACAGAGCACTGAACCGTGGTCGCTCATCCCTACAGCAAAGAACTGGTGTCGATTTAGAGCAAGCTGACGCTCACCGCAGACGGACACGAGGAACCTTGTTTCGACTGCATCAGAAGGATAGACCATTATAGTTGAGGGAGTTGGCATTGCCCGGAGGCACCTTTATTTGCTGAATGCTTGTTTTTTTAGAGGACCCCAGAGCAGTTTCTTCCCGAACCATCAGCAGAGCCTCTTCGACGTTGTCGTTTGCTCCGAGGTACTTGAGCATGTGGATGGAGGGTTGGAAGGCGTCGAGGCAGTTATAGCAACTGCGGCACGGCAAGCCCTCGCTCCTGGAGGTCTGTTTGTTCTGTCAACTTTAAACAGAACGCCGGAGAATTACCTCGTGTCTATCGTTGCAGCGGAGCACCTCTGCGGTATCGTTCCCAAGGTGAGAAATAGGCGCTTGCTGTGGTTGCTGTCACTCCGAAAAAACTGTGCTCGAAGAATTCTGCGTGCTGCTATCATGCGTTTCTGTGGCTGTGCATCAATAAGCAACACGTTGTCGACTGGTTAAGACACACAGAACTCTTGATACACAACTTCACTCATCCCCCAATCGCTTTTCAAACACCCACCTTTAGGCGACGTTACGACCCTTTCTCGAAGAAGTGTGACACTTCTCTAGTTCACCAGTCATACGGCAGAGCGAGCGATGAACATCACCACATCAGTACGGCGTTCTTCTCGTAAACTGAACAAGTGGTTTCTAACCCCGGGTTACTTGCGGCGTTTCTGCTTTGTTTGCTGACTTATAGGGAACGCACGACTGGAATAAATTTCTGAAGCCTGACGAACTACGGGAGATAGGCGAGAGACACGGCCTGCGACTGATGGAGCAGCGTGGCTTCTTCTATGTTCCGTTTCTTCGAACATTTGTACGGGAGCCCTTTTGCAGGTTCTCTTTTGCAATGGCATTTGAGAAAATCTGAGTGGAATTAGGGACCCGTCTTGTCCCGCCTTCAGAGGGAAGTGACATCCTGCGTGCTGCTGTATGCTTGACGCGAAAATGTGTCTCACCAAGGGCTTGTCACAAAGCACCGTTCCGCAGACTCACGAACTGAAGAACTTTTTCCAGATTCTTGACGTCTGTGACATAGCTAGTATCAATACACTGGATGAGACACCCTGGCAGCTCTTGACACCTGCATGATGCTTTCCTCACAGGGATTTAGTGCTGTAAAAGGTTGAAATTGTGTTCCTGGGCAGGTTACTCATGTACGACGAGCTCCGCATTCACGGCAGACTCCTGTCCTGCGTATCTGCCGGAGGCCACTGATAATCGAAGTTGCCTGCGTTCGCAACCGGGAAAACAGCCCATGCTTGGGTTGGTGAGAGTTCGGAGAGTATCACACATCCCCCAAGGTTCACCAGCATAGCTCTCACAAGTTGAAGGCTTAGGACTTTTAGTCAGACTTCCCATCAGAGGAGTACTACTGATTGGGCACCCTTTCCCGTACGGTTCCGTAAGACACCCTAGATGGAAACCTGATCAAGACTTTCCTGTCGCCTCTCCCACGAAGAAATGTTAGAAGTTCATGCGGTTGCAGGAAGACTTCCCTCACGTTGTCCTTCCACGCAACGGTGCTGACAAACAAGCAAATAAACATGTAGAGACCGCGCCACTGCACAAGCAGTCCTTGCACTTGCGGGAGTATCATTCTCTGCGCAGCTTGGCATCGAACTTCGCACGATCTCGCAGAGGTAGCTCGCCATATCGCAGGATTCGCATTTGCCTGAAGCACACGGGATGGAAGCTGACACGGTTGACCGGGCTGTGAACGTGAGGAGTAACACAAACGAGTCATGCACGCATTCTGCTTTTCCGTATACGAAGTACCAGCGGTTCGCCAGCATAATGATCTTCCGAATCAGCGGGAACGTAGCACCTTGAGTTACCTGACAATTGATCGCTGTCGGGCGCTGCCATGACAAGACACATATAAGGCGCTGGTACACACGGAGGAGGCTGAAAGCTGTGGCACACACCACTATGTTGTCACATACGGCTATCACCGACGGAGAGGCGGACTAACTGCGCACAAACAGTGTCATGTTTTACCCCGTTAGAACGGAACATCCCTTGCAAATAAAACACATCAACGCAAGCGATTATCCACATGACAGCTTCTTCCACTGGAACGGGTCTGTTCAAATACTTACGGAAGAATAGGGCAAACGTGAGCGCTTCTAGAATAGCCGGAGAGGAACCGCCAGGCCTTTTCGCACGCAGTCTCGACTTTCTCAACATTCCCTCCTTGGACCTCCTTCTGGAAGAATTTCCACGCACAGAGTGAAGGAAGGTAGAAACAACAAATAAAAACATGTCCCTACGTGCCCCCACGAGCTTCCCTCTCATTAATCCACCAGAGTCTAAGATATCACTGATTGGAGGGGGCTTCCCTCACATTCTTCACGCCGCAGCGTGCATTTGCTACGGTCCTGACTGCCGGGTTAATCTGGTATCGGGACGACTTTGACAGAGGTCGGTCTCCTTCCCAATACGCGGGTGTCGTCTCATCAGAGGGTCGATTTGCAAAAGAAAACCAAACCAAAAACTTTAGCCTGTGTCAGTCGCCACACACAGGATTCTTGAAGAGGCTGCAGACACGGGGAAACATCGACTGTGCCGCTACAGTATACTCCATCTTACTACCAGTACCACGGCACTGATTATACGATCATACTACCATCTGTGTCGTAGTTTCGTCTCGCGACTTCGGCTTTGTACAGACTACCTGGTGCCTTCTTTGTACCATTCTATATTGGGGGTTCCGACAGCGTTTTCCGATTGTAGGTACTTGTGTTCTATGAAACGGATCGTGGTCAAGCCCGTTGCGCAGCGAGTGCCTCACCTTGCACAAAATGCACGTTCTGTCCTTCTTCCAAACGACGACTTGCTGATGCTGTTTCAGAGTCAGAGGCGAAGGTTCCCACTGCTCGGCGGCAGCCAAAGACTTGACCGTGTCACCTCCAGACCAGCTATTCAAGTTAAAATGTCTTGGCGTGCACCCGAGCTGGCCTGCAGAAACAGAATATTTCCTGGAGCGTTCAGACTGGGTGAGTCGCTCTTTTCCCCCCAACTTGTTGGAATCTTTCTTCTGAGATGCCTCATTTGTCGCCACTGGCGCCGAAAAAGCTTCGCCCACCGCCCTCGAGATCTGCGTTCCGGTTTGCTTTGTGGCGCTGGAAAAAAGGCGAAGCGGAAATGCCCCAAAATGACTGACTACTCCCAAAGGAGAGGCAGTCGAAGAGTTACAGACAACGGACCAACATCGGCGTACCCACGCGTGGTGTCCAAAAGAACTGCAACCGGTGGAATTAAGGGGAGCTGCGGTTACACGTTGTTGTCCATCTGAAGATGCGACTGTGCATTTTTGAGGTGCCTCAGTGGTAGAACGCCGTCTGGTACAATGCCCGGCTTGACTCTGGAGAGCACGCTTGCCCAGCCGAGGACGAGGCGGTGAGCGTCCGACGGGACTGTCGACGGTGAGGCTGTCGGACCGGAAACGATTCATCAAAGAGTGGCATCGTCGACCCTCCCAAATCATCACATCGTCAGTGGCTTCTCGGGCACCGCAAGAGTTCGACGCAGCCTTCGCGCTGCGAGTCAGTTTCGTCGCAAGGCGTGCGGCTCCTGTCGGGGGTTCCCCGAATTGGATATGAGGGAGCCTGAAAGTATCAGTGCCTCTACGTGAGAAATGCCCCCGCAGAAGCGACGATTTTCCCTCGACAACTCCCCGGAACAATTCTTCGAGGAAGGACGGCACCGGCCGCGCCGCCGATGTTGTGCGCATGACGCAACTCGCCATCGCGAGAACGGACGGAAGAAGCAGTTGTGTTGACCACGCAGCTTTCCTTTAGTTATGGGCTTGCAAAGAAGACAAGAGAACCATTCCGACTTCAAAATTAGAATCTGACGCGCGTTGAGGCGTCAGTAGATACTCTTTCCGCGGGTGCAGCACGGATGCCGTAAAGGAGGAGGGTCGACTGTTGAGTGCTAGCGGGAGAAAGGCACCGTACACAGCTTTGCATAGACGCGACACATGAAGGACACTTGGTGCCAATGTGAATGCATCATGCATCAACATTCGTCTCGACGTGTCTGTCCTCTGCGCATATGCCGGTTTGTTCCTGCCCTTTCTCAATCCTTTCAGGAAACTGGTGGTCACTGCAGTAGGAACAACACTGAGAATGCGCATACACACAGAACATGGTCGTCCATCGAATGGAAGACGAACTTGTCTAGGAACGTCTGGAGACTACTCCACAAACGTCGTTCCTTGCCAGTCACAATACGCATGCAACAGTTTTTGGCACTACGCATGCAACATCCACTGATGCACATTCGAAATCGGTTCCTCATTCTGCAGGGATTCTGCGGGAAGAATGGAACAGAAAGAGGTGTAAGACACCATTGAGCGGCATTTTACAAAACGTAGGTAGCCTGGTTCACTCAGTTTTGGCACGATCATCCGGGAGCACATTTGCAGGGATTTCCTTGCGCCACATGTAGCCGAGTCGTCTGTCAAGCAGAATGCTTTGAGAACAGTCGATTTTCGTGCCTGCTGTCCTTTGTTACGATAGGATCATCGCTGCAGATTTAACAATCATGACCCTCTTTGAACGAGGAAACGTGCTGCTTCAGATTCCACCGACGCTCCGATCCATCGGTATTAACGCAGGTGTTCAGTGTTGGACTGGCAGCAAATCGACTCGCGAAGTCACGCGAACAAAAGTGAACAAGCAGATACGCCGCCCGGTACGCAGTCATGCAAGAAGCAGGATGCGAGTTCTACTGGCAAGAAGTCTTCTAGACAAGAATCTGGATCGCTGTTGCAACGGGAGTGGTGAGCCGTTTTGCCAGGGCCTCCCTGGTGAAATTAGGAAAGTATCTTGAACAACGTTTAGACAGCAAAGACAGCCCCGACTTGCTACTTCAGAACATTTCACTTTCTCGGGCCAGCGGAATGTGCAATGAGCCATCGCAGGCTTCCTAGTTCGAATGTAAACGGTCGCCCATTCGACATATTGCTCACCGCAAAAGGTAGAACACAGAAACTGTAGCTGTGTGAGTAGAAAATGGTGTGGCGGTGGGACCCACCATCATCTGATATTACAGTGTCGCCGTCGACACTCAAGTTTGCTTTCTGGACATCTCTTGACCATCGCTTGCATCATCTATTGCTCCTTTTCTACCTTTCTCCCCATGTAGCCACTGGGATCATTGTGGTAAGCGCAAGTGGGCCTAACGAGGTGCTCCTGTTAACTGTTCCCCAAAGTGATGCTTTAATTGTCCTTTACGTGTTGATGAGATGAACTGTACTAGCCAGAAATTTTGCCTCAATCCAGTGGCGTACGCTCGCGTGGCGCTTTATGGGTCTCTGGGTATGAAAAGTGAAATGCATTGTGTCTCTGTGTCGAAAAGTCATTCCTCTTAACACTTGTAACGCACGAGCTACTTTATGGATCTTTCCCCGGAGGAACTCTTCACAGGGGAGGTATACCTGCGTCTCGTTACCCTAGAGGTCGGAGAGAGAAATTCGACGCGGTACTCGCCCCGATCAGACACACATACGGGGAAGAAAATTAGAATTACCTAATACCTGAAAGAGCACGCATCTTTCATGAACAAAAAAGCCGCTGGTAGAGTTGCTGTAAAATTCCACTGCTAGTAACAGCCTTTGTCACAACACACACTGTGCCGCTTCAGAATTGCAGAAGTTCCTGAGAACTGTTTACGCCTCTCTATCGTTTTATCCACTTCTGGGTCGTTCAGAAGCTCCACATGATAGATAAGAACTCGGCACAGATCCCCCTACTGCTGCAGACACGGTTACGGTGACACATGAATATTCCAAAACTCGCACGCTGGCGAGAAATGCCGCAACACACTTTATAGCTGCATCTGAGCGTTGACGTAGTCGAATATCACCCTGGCAAGCACCGTCGAAAAAGGGGGTCGGGGGAGGGGGAGGTTCGGACCCGCTCTTCAGAGCCCGCGGTGACACTGCGTAGCGCAGGAATACACGAAACAAAGCGTTCTTTCTTATTTTCACAAACCGGCTGCTGGTTCCTTTGTGAACAAGATCACTGCCCTCCGTATTCTCGAGAACTCCTGTTTCGATCCGGTCCGTTGAGGGGCTGTGGCCACCGAAGAGAGACCTCATCTTCGGACATTACTGACGACTACCACTCTTGGAATCATGAGATCTCGAGACCTAGGGTCACCTTTCGTTGAAACACGTAGTCGCCTCTCTCTAGCGACATGGAATGAAAACAGTTGCACCCATCGGCACGCTGACCACGCATTACCGGATCAGGCATCGTGGGCGTTTCCACATGACGATCGATTGTTTCATCAGATCGCTGCGCCACAGTTTCCGCGAGTTCCAAGCCGCGTAGTAGTTACCGGGACTGCTTATCAGTTTGTACCGTTTGTTCGGATATAACACTATTTGCCCTCTCTATTATTTCCTGCGGAGGTGAAGGTTGGACATATTTAGCGCCTAAGAAGACTCTCTTACTATACTGGGTCGGCTTCATTCGTCTCCTGTTGCGTGCGCTGCTCAAGGGACAACCAAAGCCTCTTCGCTCTCCGGCCACTGAGCTTCGACCCATCTCAGGCTGAACATAAGCATACACACCGCCAGTTCTACACAAAACGAGGGAACAAGTGGAAGCTACCAAACTACACAAATACGGGTTCACGGCATTTATAGTAACACACGGTCTCCCTCTTGTGATAGGATCTGCATCCACAAAACAGCAAAGGAGTCCCAGTTGGCGTATGTACACCTAGCCTGCTTTGCGCTACTATCTCTGGGAGCAATATCTAGACCAGGTGTTGTAGACACCAAACTACGAGTAGAGACTGTCTTTGCACACGATACGCGATCCAGAACGCAACGTGGCGCCAGAACCCAAGACTCTCTGACGCAAACGACACGCTCAACCAAAGGCGCCATCCTGACAACCGACGATGGCATTTGTTCACGGCTGCGGATGTGTCAGTAGACCGAACGAAGCAAACATGCAATTGTTAACATGCATACCCTGCGAAAAAACGGCATTCGTCGAAAGCGGATGTTTTTGACCCCGAGGGACAGTCTTGGCGACTCAGGAGGACGACACAGCCCTCGAAGGAGCGTCTCCTCAATGCTTCATCGTAGTAGTGCAGAATTGCAAGCGCGATCTAGCAGCACAGAGGAGACCAGAAGAAAGCGGTATTACGCTTCGCAAGCCATCTGGAAGACAGACGTGTCGACCAACAGCATACATGTGACAAAAAATCCGACTACGACAAGGATCACTCGTTGTCACAGAAAGGAAATACGGTTGCCGCGTGTCGTGGGACGAATTCGTCTGGGCAGCGTGGCCCTGAGAAAGGCATGAAACAGGAAGCCGGATGCGCAAAATCACACTCATAGCACAGAGCCCCTTCAACCGGACCTCGTCTACCATTCACTAAGTTCAGTGTTCTCTTCTACTTCAACGAATGCTTTCCGTACCTGAAAGAGTGTATCTCGCCCACCGTCCGCGAGCAGGAGGCCGTCCCAAACTCTAACGACGATATGAAGAGGGAGGATAGACGTGAACAGAGACAAGACCCAAGGGAGCAGGTAGAAAGAAGGCGACAAGTGAAGACTGGTGAAGTGCTCTGATAACTCCGGCAGCAAGGCCGCCAAGTAGCGCTTGAAGGCTGACAAATGATGCCGCAGCGTTCTAAAGAGGACCAAAACAACCGACACCAGACAGCCGAGATTCTCGCCACAGCACCATTGTTCGCCCTGTCTCAGAAACATGAGAATATTTACACCCGCTGCACCATTTCAACAACGCAAGAGCGAACCACGCCAATCAATATGGAATAACGCACAGTGGTAACTTGAAAAGACGTCAACGAAGAAGTCGACATCGATTCTTCCAACACTTCAAGAATCGAGCGCCACGCCTGGCCAGCAGGTCAACGCGCTTCGGGCTCTATGGTGTCACGGTTTGCCTGGAGTGGTCACGTGCAATCTTGCGTTGCAGCCTTCAGAGTTCTCCAGACTCAGGCGTGTTTATACAAACGCGATAGGTTTAACAGGTGCGTGCGTGCGCTGAGATACATGCATTGGCACAGAACCATCTATTTTACTAGGTCAGACGTTTTGCACCCGAAGGGGCAACCAACATGCAGTACGTACCCGTAAATCTCATACCCCTCGCATAATAAGTGCCCAATAAGGAAGAGGAAGTCAAAGACTCAACACTTCTTCCTCCTTGCCTCGTACCTCTTTCCTAAAGAGCTCAGCATGAAGAAGTCCGGCAGAGGATGCAGCTGCAGTAGCTGAACCATGATGGTGAATGCCTAAACAGAAGAAGGGAGAGACAAGACAGAACAGCACTTCAGCGAAAACGTGATATCATGTGCTCCAGCAACATGTGAGAAGCGCTGCGATACTCCCCCGATGTACAACAGGGCAGCACCCGAGACGGGTGATTTTGCTCCCCGTTGTTTCTGGCGCAGATGGACCACGGATAAGTAGACACACAGGAAACATCACGACCACTTACATAGCACCGGCGACGTTTCAGCATGGAGTTACAGCCGTTCGGACGACCGCTACCCAACTTACCCTTTCGCGCTCCATGAAAAAGAGAAGAACTCCCGCAATGCCTGCCATGCCTTGAACATAACCCACCTGCATAAGCAGAAGCTTCAAAAGAAATGATTGCATCCAGGAACCTGCTCGCACATACCGAAGCCGTTGACGCCTCAGCAGCACACTTATCCAAACTCGATCAGGCGACGAAGCTCGCCCTTACGCCTCCTCTTTGGAAAAACCGCGCTAATTTACAGGATTTGGCGCGGCAGAAATGTGTGCGGGAATGCACCAGCCGCACTTCACGTCGCCTGTATGCTGCTTTCAACGGCGTCGTCATCAGTTTGGACTGCCAACTCAAGGCAGTTTGGATAGTGATACACGTGAGATTCTATCTCTGAACTATACAACGGTCGTAAGATATGCTAGAGATAGACGGAGTTACAGTCGTTTCACATGGTGCAGGGAGAATCCGAATCGAGTGTCTCCGCTTGCTTCTCGAGCCAGTAGACAAGGCTATGCGACTCTTACCGTGGGCATGTGCAGCACAACGCATTCCACAACGTCGGCGATACCAGCGCCAATAGAACACCGCGGACAAACGCAGTACATTCTCCTGTGACTGCTCTTTCGTCCTGAGGAGGTTTTGCCAGAAAGGCAACTGGATGCGCCGTCCAGGTCTCTTCGTTGTTCCAGTGCGCTCGTGTCTGGGGAAAAACTCCCGCGGAAAAAGTCGCTCTCGGAATGTGGCCCTTCTCTCCCCTGCTTCGCCAACAAGATGTCTCTGTCGCAAGCTGTTATGGCCTCTCTAGATGGTACACAGTCGCTGGTCGCTGTCGTAGGCTGCACTTGCCAATCCTCGGTGGACAGCGCACTAGGTGCGGCGAACTGCAGTTCGTTTTCATGCGAGTGGGGATATCCACGAGATGAGGTCTCATTGAAATCGTCGAACGGATCGCCCACACGGAAAGACGCGAGCAAGAGATTTCGTGTGGTGTCCGCAACGTTTGCCTCTGTTGCCGCTTTTGAGTCGTGCCTAGCGACAGAACAGTCTCCTGACCGATTGGAGTGGCACTCTGGCTGTTCAGAAATGGTGCAGGCACTCGCTTTCACGTCCTCATCCGGTTGCTCGCTCTTATCCATTGTTGTCGGCTCTATGAGTCGCCTCGCCCCAACCTCGCCGCCAGTCTCCCACGCAGTCTGCCTTTCGGCGTCACCCTCTCGAGAGTCCAAAGGGCTGCATCTACGGCACCTACAGCATGCAGCGCAGAGGGGCGCCTGACCGGGCTGGCCGAAGGGGAAGGCGAACCCGTCAGAAGGATGAAGCCCGTCGCTGCTTTGCTTCCACTGGCCGCCTTCGCCCCGGCGTCTTGCGTCGCACACGCCTGCCTGTAAGGTGTCATTGCTGCTGCATGAAACAGAACAAGTCGGCATTTCGTAACTTGGGTTTCCCCCCCAGACGCGGAAGCCGCATGCACACGCCCCATTGGGGTGGTCTAGAGACGCAAGCAACTCGAAAGCGGAGCCCGCGCTGAGGAGAGGCTCCGCCGTAGCTATCCCCTCAGGCAGCATTTGGAGAAGAGGATATGTGCCCGCGATGTCTCTCTCCAACCGGCGGAAATGAGCTAGAGCTGCATCAGCCGCTGAACTTTGCTGGCAGCTGCATGCATCAACACAGCGTGAGCATGAGTACCTTCGACCAGCGTTCCCGTCCTCCAAAGGTGCAGATGCGAGCTTGAGAGAGTCTGCGGGCGCTTGCTGCCTCGTGGCACTGTCTTTGATTCGCGGACTTCCTCTCGCTCCCCCCTCACAGACATACACAGAATCGCCGTGCCGCTGGCACGCTGACTGTTGCCCCCTGCGGGCCTCGCGAGGCGAGGTGACAGGCCTGACGTGACAGGGAGCGAGCTGTGCGTCCAGCTGACCAGCTGCCGCGCCGTCTCCGGTGTCCTTTTCCTGGTGATTGTGGTCCCAGCTCGCGGACCGTTTGCCAACGCGCGTCGCGGTAGAGCCCGCCGTCGATTCCGTCACACATTGGCCACTTTTAATATCAACATCGCTGATGGACAGCATCCCACCATGTGACGCAAAGACGCTCTCCTCTGTACATCCGCATCCCTCCCCAGACTGCCACGTCTGGCTGCCGCCTTCCCTCGTTGGGACGGGAGCTTCTCCAGGCCTCACCGGAGTATCTGGTGCGGGAGCGGACACGCTCGACGAGCGACAGACTCCCAGATCGATGTCGCTGCCGAGCCTCTCTGCTTCGGCCGCGTACGAGGATTCGAAGAGCTCCAAGTAAGAATGCTTCCCGCGTACGCGTGCGCCGCCGTCGACAAAAGCGTCCAGCCGACGAGACGCCTTTCCTGTTTGTGCCACCGCCTTTGGGGTGTCTCCCGCATCGGGGCCCAGCTCGCGATGACCCTTAGGGCGCACGACCGGCGCGTCTGACGCTCTGGGAGAACGTGGGGAGGCAAAGCGAGAACCGGAAGGCAGGCTGGGAGCGGACAAAGAACGCGAACCGGAGTTCGAAGTCACGGGGAGAATTTTTAGAATTTCCGCTTCTGCCGAAATGCCGGCTAACCGGTTCTCCCTGTCCACCGGACTGACTGTCGCGGGCCTTCTGCTCGCTTCCGCACGCTCGAAGGCAGGACTTCCAGTCACCTGCTCGCCCCGTGCTCTCCCTCGAAGGGCGGTCTCATTCCCGTGGCTTCCTCGCGAGTCTCGGGACTCGCGACCCTTGCCACGCGGCGAAGAGAAAGAATCGAAGTTATGCGAACCTTGCAGATAAAAAGGAAAATCTGCGCAAGTGCGACGCCTCTCTGAGGGGTACTGTTTGAGTGCGTCCGCGCGTGCCCGGAGGCCCCTGTAGACCTGCGTCCACCTTTCCTCTTCAGCGTCTGTGTAGGCAAACGCTAACGTGGTGACTTGAGGCATTCCGCGCAGAGTGGCGAGGTCCCCGAGGGGACCCAAGCGCTCTGCGCTTCCGCTCCCCTTGTCCAGGCGCCCTATTCGGCTCGCGTCCGTCGGATCAGAAACGGAAACGTTCATGCGTTGACGCATGCCGTCCGCCTCCCTCGACGAAGGTTCGCTCTCTTGCAGGCTGCCGCGACACGGGACTGCGATATTGTCAGCGAACGGCCGTCGTCTCTCATGAAGAGACTCACCGGGGCGAGAATGTCCAAGAAGAGCGAGGGACCAGAAAAAGCTGCGAAGACTCGACGGAAGCCCCGACTGCCAGAGGCGGAGCTGAAAGCCAAAAATGACACACCAATAGAGACACGCTGGGAGTGAAAAGAAGGTGGCGAACCTCGTCTCTTCACTGCGACGACAGACACATAGAAAGTGAAAGATCTGCCAGGAGGACCTCCGAGGAAATAGAAATAAATTCTCTGGACTCACCATCTGCGGATATTGGACCTAAAACTTGGTATTCAAAGAACAAGTAGGTATGCTACCAAGCTGCAATGCAAATAGGGCACGCTTCGCTCCAGTGGCACTCTGTATCTCTCTGTCATTCTCTACTCAAGCGCGCGTTACACGCCCAAACGACGAAGCGCGTGCGAGCCGCAGTTCTGACACGGAAATGCGCTGGTCGTTCTCAACCCCTGGGGGTTGGACGTCGACTCTGGCACGCAATGCATGCCTTGTGACGAGACACCGTCTTCAGAAAATCCTCCGGCGTTCCCAAAAAGAAGCAACAAATTTATCAAAGTTCAAACCGCGCCCCACGCAACACCCAATGTCTCTGAGAAAAAAACGAAGAAGCGCCTGTCTAGTTCCCCAGCATACCAGTTGCTCGGAGACACGGAGCTCCTCGAGTTCGTCTGTGCGAACCAGGTGATACATTGGATCCGTTTGTGTGTCTCTTCGTTTCGCGTCGTCGTCGAGACCGCCCTCCTGTTCGCTTGCTCCCCCAGGCTGTGCGAGGTTCCGCACCTTCGCTCCGTCTCCCCTCTCGCCTCCTTCCTCGCGACCCCGAAAGGCGGCGGGATTCGATCCCCACGCCAGCTGGGAGCGACTACCCTGCGCTGCAAATCGCGCGATGGCATTGCATCCCCGCGTCCACCCGCTGCTGTCGGCTCCACTTCCTTGCGATTTTTCAGCGCTTGCTCGGTCCTCTCGAGAGGCTTCCCAGACGTCGGCTTTCGCCCGCTCTTCTTCAGGTGTAACGCCTGGGTCGGCCGCTGCCTCGTCGCCACGTTTGCCGGCTTCTTCGCTTCGGCAGCCCCGTGAACACTCTCCTTTGTGGCTTGGGCCCTCTCCTACGGAAAAACCCACGCTATCTTGCCGAATCGAGCTTCTGCCTTGTCTGCCTTCTATCAGACTGCTGCCACCAGAGCGCTTCCACGAGCTGGTTGCTGACTCGCAGTTCCTCAGGCGGGGGTCCCAGGGAAGGGTCGCAGCCGACAGCGCGAAATATCTCGAAGGGGAGCTTGGATTTTGCTTCGTCGACGCTCGCCGGTACCCGCAGAGCCCTGCCTCGTCCGGCAAGAAGCCACTGTTTACCACCTTCATCCCAGGGTCAAGCTCCGAGGAAGAGCCGCAGCTGCGTCTGTCCTTCTGGCGCCACCACCAACGGGTCTCCATGCGCTGCATTCCCCGGAGAAAGCGAATGGTCTCAGCCAGAGCGGCAGCCCTCCGAGATGCCACCACCGTCAGGGGGAAAGTGACGTCCCAGTGTCGAATCAGGTGAGGCAGAACATGTTCCTGAACGAAACAAACACAAACACGGGACAGAAAAACAGCACGCAATTGAGCTGGAGGATATTCCATTAATGCCGAGGAAGCCACATTCAGGCGGAATACGCGCCGTTTGGCGTCGTGGATAAAAGACATCCTGACCTAAGAATCGCAACTCCTTTTGTCTCAACCCAAAAGTGGAAACGGAAGAACACCGCGAAAGGAATATTATAAGGGAGCACAATGTGTGAGAGCCTACAGCTGTTAGGCAAGTGCTTTGCAGGCGCTGCCGTCGCGCCTCTCGCATTTAAGAAACGGTAGCTGGGCGGGGCTTGCGTGAAATAGATGTGCTTCATCCATTCGCATACCCACAGCGTATCGACTCCTGTTTCGTGGATCCACCAAACGACACCGGGGTGTGCCAGCTTCTTCTGGGACTCCCTTACCGTCAACTCCGCCTCTTTGCTGTCTTCGAGACCCTTCCGCAACTCCCACTGCCTGTGAGCTTCCTGTTGCGCCTTCAGGGCATGTGCAGCCTTGTTAAATGCAACTTGCTCTCTGAGAAAGGAGAAGAGAACTTTCCAGTCGAGGAAAGCGGCAGCCGCACTGTCTGTTCCTCCTGCGCCGCCTCGGTCTCCGGCTCTCGCATGACTGTCGCCAGCAGACCATGGCTCAACGTCGACTGCTACACCTGGCTCTCTCTCCGCTCCTCGGTCAATTTCATACAGGCCCTCTCTACTCTCTCGGACGCCGTCCGCACAAGTGGACTCGAGATTAGAAGGCAGGGGACATCCTGCCCCAAAACCTTCCGCAGAAAATACTCTTCCCCGGTGGGCCTCTTCAGCCTGCACGCCCAAAGACTGCCGCGGCTCCTCTGCTTGCGGCCGCGCATGGAAGCCCGCAAAGCACCCACGTAGTGTCGGCAGCGACAGTCGGGACTGTGTCATAGCTGCCCGGTCTTTCCCAGAAGTCTCACACACTTTCTTCGAATTTCCCTGGAGATCCGCGCTAAGCTCGTTTGTGGGAACATCATGGGCAGGAGGCAAATCCGTGGAAGGAATTCCAGAACTGAGCGGAGGCAGCTGTGAAAGGGCTCTGGTAACTGCAGGACCGTGACACCCCTTTCCTCGTGGGGCGTCTTGAATGACATCACCTGTGGACTTTGAGAAAGAGGAAAATGGAGCCTCATATGACGCCAAAAGCTGGCGCTCAGAGGGCCTCGTTCGAACGGAGACTACGCTCCGGTCTCGTCCCCCCTCACACCCCACCACAGTCGTTGTCAGATCTCTGGCGCCGCCTTGGCCGTTCCCGTGCCCGGCTTCGCGCTCTCGGGAAGCTTCGCTTTCTCGACACTTCATTTGGTTGTCAGAGAGTGTCTTTCGCACCTGGGAGCCACTACAGGGACGATCTGGACACGGGCCAGACCCGAGTGAATATTCATTTGACGACACCCTCATTTCCGTCGACGCAGATTCAGGGCATGGCTGTTCGCTCAGGTCGACGGACTCGCGCCTATTCGAATCGCCGTCTAACCGGCTGACGAATGCTGCAGACGGCTGCAGCCCTGTGCCACCACTGGTGAAATCACGAGACTGGTAGCACGTGAGAGAAGCTGCCGGAAGTGTTCCAGATTTCGCCCTTTCCCTGGTCACAGAGGAAGGCCCTCCATCCGCAGTCACCGCGCGCGGGGACGAAGTCAACGGGACAGAGGTCGCCCGCTCCCCGGAGCCAGTTGATGCTCCAGACTTCCGACAGAAAGAGACAGACTCTCGACGGGAGACTCCCTCAGAGAACGCTGGCAGGAGGACGGAAGCTGCGAAGGAAGACGAAGAGTCGAAGCCGTAAGCCGCCCGGGTCGCAACCATCGAAAGCGCGTCTGTAGTGCCTGCAGCGTACGACTCAGCAGACTTCCTAGCAGAGGCCAGGGAGACCAACGCATTGTGATAGGGGAGAACAAGCACGAGCAGCCGACGCTTGAAAGCAAGCGTCATACAAACCATCGCAGAGCCTTTCCCTGGGCCCCAAGGCCACTGCGGCGCCGGTCCACTGGTCTTCCCATCGAACATGAGAGGCGGATAAGAAGACGGAAAAAGAAACGGCGGCGGCGACAGATCAGGGAAAACCTGCTGACGGGCTCCAGGATCTGCGAAGAGGTCGCCAAATGGAATTGTCGCTTTTTCCAGTGCAGACGCGATCTCGGGAGGGGCGCCCTGAAGGAAGGAAGAGATAGTTCGTGCATGTAACAACATGGAACGCACCTTCGGCACCACTGCTAGAGACTCCCTTACAGCCAAAATAGAGAACACATTGGCATCCATGTGAGGCTAGGGAGACCTGACAAGCTACTCCACACAGAGTTTAGTACTACCAAGGCAAGAGTCTAATAGATGTTTCTATTTAATTGTTAGATTAAGACCATGCACATCCTAAATTACCATCTTCCTGCTACTTCTCTAACTACCTGCACGCGAGACACGTGAGGACGGAAGTCATGGGAAAGGACTAGGATGCTTCCTGCAGCGCCAAATAACCGCGAGAGACCGTTTCGCTTGTGTGGCTTTTGCGTTGCTTAGAATTCATCGATCCGCAGTATCTGCATAGGCACGTGCCCCCCGTAAAGTCACAAGTCACTGTGCCGCAGTTCTTTAGTACTCCCCTTAGGCTTTCTTTCTCTTCTCGTGGTTTCAATATTTTCGGTCGTGATTCTCCTTTGCACTTCCAAGCCATAAGGACGGCAAAGCACCTGCACACAAGGTGCTCCTTTGTCGACTTAAGCACGCAGAAGCGGGAAACAGACAGCGATGTACGCAATAGCCACGAAAGTAGGCAGAGGCGTTCCTTTTCGCTGAGACGCACCAGATGCGCATCTGTCAGCTCGCTGAGGGGGCACCGGTTGACTGAAGCCATGGCGAGCACAGGGTGGAACAGCCGCGCAAAGAAGCCGCGGGCCCCGCCATGCTTTTTCTCCACAATAGGTCTGACTAAGTCGAGTTTCGCAAGCCACCCGCTCTGCTCGACGCCCCCCTCAGGGGAGCCTCGAAAGGAAGGCAATCGTCGCCAGAAAACCCCACCAGGACCCTTGTTGACGCGGAGGCCTTGGGAGCTATGTTGGCTGCTGCGTCCTCTGCTCATCCTGATATCAACGGAGAAATCACGGGGAACAGGCCCTTTGGCCTGCCCTGCTCCGCCTGCGTTGCTGGTCCCCCAGGCCGGCCTCCCGGCAGTGGCGCGCGCTCCCTGATTCCCTCCTCCGTGTAACTCATTCACCTTTGGGTCCCCTTTTCTGTTGTCGGAGGACTCCGCTGCCGCGCTGACTGCATACAACGGTAGGTTTGGCAAGTCCCACGAGTGTGAATCGTCTGCGCCGGCGTCTTCCGGCTCTGCCGACTGCCCTTGGCGCGCCTTGTCGTTTGCACGCTCCATCATCCCCGTCCAGTCCTTCAGAATGACATCGGGCATCGCTAAATGTGGAACGGAAACATAAACTCGTGCCTGCAAATCGTCCCCGTCCATCGGCCTCGCGACTCGCCCAGCGCCGTCGTCGATCGGGTCCCTCCTCACCAAGGCTCCTCCAGACAGACTGCGTTGGGCTCCGCCTCGAAGGCAACGGCCCAGAAGGCCCTCATATTGAAACGAAGCGATTTCGCCTGCACCGCGAGGCCGCCAGTCTGCCTTGCTGACTCCAGCGCTCTCCAGCAAACTGTCACTTAAATATCCGGATGTTGACGCATCCCACCTGGGCAGGGGAGCTGCGCGAACACCCGAGGCGCCGCGCTCCAACGCAAGTGCGAAAGAGAGAGATTTGCAAAGGCTTATTGGGTCGTTGAGGTGAAATGTGGCTGGCGCCGGCGCGAGAAATGGAGTGGGAAGGCCTTCTCTGAGAAGCAGCTCGGGAAGTGACGCTCCCGTATGGGTAGCTCGCGTGGTCGTATTTGAGTCTGGACAAGACCAGGACCGGCGCCACCGGCGTGGGGCTCCAGAAAAAAAAGTCGTGTCCCGTTCTACGCGGTCGTCATTTGCATGCGAGGAGGAAGAAGGATTCCGACGACTCACCGACAGAGGCGGACGCGAATTCGCTGCTCGCTCTGCCGTTCCAACCCCTGCGGTCAGATGCACGGAACGAAGATATTGCGACAAAGACAGTATCGGCGAAAGCGGCTCAACCTCAGCCTGAAGCGAAAGGCGCACATCCCCCACTTCGTTGGCTGTACCCACAATAGCTGATGAACCCGTCTCGGCAAACGAAGGCTCCCCCTCACCTACAGAGCACGCCGGCTGCGAAGTGCCCGTGTTATGCGCAGCTGAGCCTTCTTTGGGCCTACGGGTAGCCCGATCCCGGGGCGTGGGACTCTTTAGAGGTGCTGCATCGGCAGGCAACTCCTGAGATTCACGTGCTGGACACTCGATCCGGCTCATCTCGCCTCTTCCACTCTCGGGAAATGCCCCGTTTCCCTTGTTTCCGCTGACGACGTTCGCAGTTCTCACTGAGCTTCCGTCGTAGTCCGTAAACTTGCGATGACCAAGGTCAAATGCCGAGGAATTGCACCGAGGCTGTCTCTTGAATGGGTTGTGGAGATTTATGCGAGGTACCCTGAGGCCCTTGGCGCCTAGAAGCAACCGGCCCCCTCGTCCCGCGAATCGCGCAACGGCCAACAGACTCCCACCTGTCTCGTGATAACCACGCTTGTCTCGTGGTTTTCCCTCTGTGGATCCCGAGCATGCACTGTTTTCCTCCACCTGGCTTTTGACTTCGCGCTGCCCCGCTTCTCTGTCCACTGGTGTCGGAAAACCATCCGGACCTGCTGGTGAACCGTTGTGGGGAAGCACCGGAGAGTCATCCTGACACAAGTCAGTTGTTTTTGGTTCCACCCCCACTCCTTGTCTCCCTGAACCTCCGGCGCCCCTCTCCGGGTTCCCAGAAGCCGCGTCTCCACCGTCACGGCAAGCCACATCAGAGTGCCCCTGCCCCGTCGGTTCGGCACCTGCACGCGCTCTCAGAGTCGCATTCCTGCCTGCCAAGTCCGTGCCAGTAACAAGCAGTCCACCCGCAGCCAGGTCCTCACTGCAGCCACCGCCGCGTGGCCTTCTGATGGAGGTCTCCTGTTCCCTCTCGTCACCTTCTTCATTCTTGTTCCCCCCACCTCCCACCAGGATATGTGGCGCTGGCGCCGACGGTGACTCCAGCGATGCCCCCGAGCGCATGCGGTTCCTCAACGCCGATCCGGTTCGTTTCCATCCTTGCTTTGCGTCTGGAGCCGCGACGCCTAGAGGCACCCCAGATGATGCCTGCGAAACGGCTAAGGGCGTTCGCGGCCGGCGACTCCAACAGAGATTTGCGTCCTCGACCCAGAACTGCCGCTTGTGAACTCGCAAATACGCCACGGCTTTAACCTTCCCATCTGCGGTGTTGATGCCGCGGACCTTAACAGCCCAGCCACCCACAATGAGGGCGAGCGGCGGTACAGGCGGTGTCAGAACGCATTCCGGGGGTGCCGGGAAAAGGGAGAAAGGGGGCGGATCTAGCGACGACGTGTACATGAGACGGGAGTTGAGTGCCGGGCGCAACAATGTCGCGCTGTCACGAGAGGGGAGACCCAAGGAACCAAGGGTGCCGCATTGGCTGCCTGGCCCCTGAAGCGCTGCCCCATCGTGGCTAGCCATACAAAACTCGGACAACCGCCCTGAGATATCGGCTTTACAAACACGAGAATGTGCGGCTGCCGGATCCCCTGGCCTTCGCAACGACCCTAAACACGTGCCGACTGAATGCAGCGGATACGTGGAGCGATCTACTGGAACGGACGCGGCTACCGAAGGCACATCCACGCAGGTCACGTTGTTTTCAAGCGACCTACAACCCGAAGTCCTCAGTGGTGTTGTCGGAGCGCTTCGCCTAGCCCTCCCATCGCTAAGTTGTTCTAAGTCTTCTCGGCGCTCACCGCCAGTGAGCGAGTTGCGAGAGCTGCTCGTGGGCACCCACGGCTCGCCCGGCCCGCAAGCAGGACCTCTCGAGCCACCTTGGTCTAAAGAGGCATCAAGCCGTCCCCACACTTCGTGACATGGATTGTCCCGTGGCCATGCGCTGTCTAGCCCAGAGCCGTAGTCTATGACCTGAGCAGGCCCATCGCCTGCATGCGCCCCACGACACGCCCTGGCAGCACCACCGTGCACAACGTGTCGGAAAGATTCCTGGTGCGTGGTGATATCCCTCGCGTCTTCCCGGAACCCTGGAACATGCCGTTTGGAACGGCAGCCTATGGACTCGGATCCGCGAACCGAGAAACCGGAGGGGGGCGCTGTCATCCTGCGCAAGGAGCCGGAGTCTCTGACAGCCCGAAGGCCAGCTGGGCGACCACACTGCGCACACTGAGCGACTGGCCATGGCGAAACAACAACTGCATTCAGCATGCCTCCTGTAAGCTGAGCGCAGCGCGGAAATGCACGGTGGAGGTTCCCGAAACCTCTTCCGTCCTTGAGAAGATTTTGTGGGGCTGTAGGCCAAACCCGGGCTGGGGACAAACCCTGGCAACGTTCTCCGGGATCAGAAAGCTTCCTTTCACTAGATTGCCAGGCCGTCTGGCTGCGGACCGTGTTACGGCCGGCACGCCGGTCTTGCGTCCCGAAGTCGCCCGAGGGTTGCGATGGACAGCCAGAGGGCGACGGGTCCCTCGAATTGAAGGCATCGCGGGCGGCAGAGGCGAAGCTCCTGCTGGCTCGGAAGGGGCGAGAGGGTTCCACGATATCTGGCGGATGCCGCAGAGAGGACGAAGCAAAGGCGTGGGCGAGGTCGATCTGGGTCGCCAACAGACGTTTGTACGTTTTTTCGGATGCAGAGAAGGACGTCTTGAATTCCTTGAGGAGAATCCGCGCGTACATATCACCCAGTTCGTTTTCAGGCAGCGCGATGCCTGCTCCAGTGACCATCTTCAAGAAGTCGGCGCGCAAAAGCACCTTTTTGTCTTTCGTTTTGAGGCTAGGGTGGTGGAGCGAAGTGTTCAAAATCAACAAAGCGTACGCCACAATGTGCACCTGTTCCAGTGACAGCGGCGCGGTCGGGTTGTCGCGCACATACGCTGCCGCGAATCTTTCGAGGATGCGGAGAATGATTTGCGACTCGCCAGGCATGAAGAAAAAAGTGAGGAAGTGCCGCAGGGCCTCGTCCACCGGCATGCCCGCGAAGTTCATGAAGCTGCAGAAGGCATTCAAAACAGACGTGGAGGCCGGCTCTGGTCCCCCGAGCAGGTCGCCGATCCGGCGCTTGTCCAGACCGTCCGTTGCTAGGAGAAACGCCGCAACGGCGAAGCTGTCGTCATCGAGAATCTTCTGTTGCTGCAGAAAGCGAATGCCGGCCATCGGCGACCCGTTGAAGAGTAACGTGCCATGCTCCACGATCTCCCGCATGTATATGTACTGTCTTAGAGCCTCCACTTGCCGCTGGCAGTAGCTCCCTTCCCCCCGTGACCTAGCCCGGCGTTGACTTAGCCCTCGCCTCGAACGTCGGCGCACAGCAACATCAGAAAGCTCCCCCGCCTTCGTCCCTGCATGCGCAAGGCGCCGCGAGTCACGCTTATTTCCGTCGGTCCTCCATCTCGAGTCGACGGTCCTTCCACAGCTGCTCGCCTCGCTATCAGTCTCGGAGAAGCTGCTCCACATGAGCGACGAAGCGGAAGACGTTGAAGAAGCTCTCTCGCAGAAAACGCCGACGACAGCTGCGTCCTCCGGAGCGTCGCGCAACACGCCTCCCTCTGGACTCGTGACTTGGTCCAAAAATAGAGACTGTTCCCTCGTGAAGGCTAATCGTAGGCCGCCATCGCACATCCCTGCAGCGTTTGTCAAGTCCTCGAAACTTTCCGAAGACGCCGGGGTAGCCAAGCTGCTTAGGTCGCCCAGGCACTTCTCCGGTTGGATGGCGGAACTCGGCGCCTGCACGTGCTGCGAGGAGTCCTCGGGTCGACTCCGAGTACTTCTGCTCAAACTTGGGGCATGCACACCGTCGCCCATCCTAGAAAGAGAAGGCGAAAAATTCGCTGCCTCCCCGCCACCGGCCTCCGGCCCGGCAGAGCCCTCGGGACAAACCGGAGTCGACAGATTCTGCGAAGTGCTCGATTCACGATCCGGATTCGAAGGCTCGTCGGATTCCAAATCCCACCGGACAACCGTCCCCCCAAAGGACCCAGACCGCGAAGGATCCGCTACCGCATCACGCAGCCACGGGTCTGCAGAACTCTGTATATCCAGCACGACCCCTTCGGCGACGCCCGGCGCGCTCGCTCCAACACCATCACCCCTGGAATCTCCTTCCCTGCGGTGTCTCAGCTCACCGCTTCTAGCCCCGCTGACTTCCTCAACGGTTCCTGAACTCCCTCCTGCGTTTCCTGCATTTCGCGTGGCGCTACCATGCCCAGAATCCACATGAGCCTGGCCGTTGCTTCCACCTGTCTCTTCAGCAATGCGCGAAGGCGCAGCTTCAGTTCTGTCTTCTTTAGCGTGGCTGTCTCGGCAGCGGTTCAACTTGTCTCCCTCAATGGGACGGTGCTGCACCGCCAGACTGTGTTTCCTCTTCATCAACCGCCTCTGGACGTGGCGATCGTACATTTTTGCGTAAAGTGACCTCCGCTTTGAACCTTCGGAGGCAGCAGTGGGGCTCGCCTCGTGGGCAGAAGCAGCCTGCGCGCTCTCGCGCTCCCCCTGAAATCCATCTCTCCCCTCAGAAGCTCTCTCCGCACTGTCCACTGCCACGAAGTTCCTGGTTGTAAGCTTCGCTGAGATCAGTTCACGGCGAAACCCGGAACGCCGCCGCGGAGAACGCTTCGCCACTTTCGTCCCTCCCTGGCCCTCATGACGGGAAACGCCTGAGTCAAATTGCATGGGTTCTTCTCTTGGAAGAAGGAGTGATAAAACGCGAATACGGTCTTGTCACGGGTAAGACAGAAGCGGGAAAGGGGCCACGTGAAATGGAACGGGCACTGGTTCGTAAGCGAAGGCGTATGTCATTCGCATGTATTAAACGGGCGAGGAAAAATGCGACAGAGGGATGGAGTCGAAGTGGACAAGTTCCATAAATCGGGAAAGCGACAGTGGCAGGGAAGGAGGACAAAGAGGGACACGTAGAATGCCTTTTTGAATCACAAGGTACACCCCATTTGTTGAGGGTGAACATTCAGGCGTCACGCGGAAACGCAGTACAGCGCTGATTGAAATGTTCCACCCACCGTTGTGCGCACTTATCGTCCGTACAGTCGAGTGAGAAGTGAACGTCGCAGACGGTCAAGACGAGACGATGCAAAAATGGCCGCTTTCCACAGCTCCAGCTTGGATATCGGCGTCGTCCAGAAAACCAACAATAACAAATGATTGAGTTCTACCGCTTCCTTCACATCAGAAGCGTCGTTGTAACGGAACAGATTTGCCCGAGGCTAACGCCGAAGGAGCCGGAGACGTACAACAAGAGAGACTAAGGACAGTGAACGGGGTCCACCGTTGTAGCACAAGCTTCGCGAGACCTTTTACAGACTTAGGATACACACAGGTTCAGTAATTGTCCGGCGCAGTAACATACGGACGCCCAGTAGGGTGCAGACATACTTCCGAGTTACCACGAATCGATTGTTTGCACGCTTTGAGAAGAGGGATGCGTAGGGGCAGTGAAAACCACCGTATGCAAATGCCATTTACCTTTCTTCTCATCTCCATTCCATTTTCCGGGGACGGGATACGAGACTCAGACGAGAGGGGATCCTGGCCACTACTCTGGGTCAAGGACTTGCGGTGCTAGATATGCACGGGAATCCCGGCACAAATACAAATTAGATACGGGTCAAATATCATGGAATGGACGAAAAGGATCGACTGTCATTCGAAAACAGGCAAACGAGACGAAAGTTGGGATCTGGTAACACCCGCTGGCCACGCCGTTTTTGCGGCTAGGCCCCGAGTGCAGAGACGGAAAAGGAAATCCTCTTCACCGAGTGGACTTGAGTCCATGGTATTACTTCCCTGCCTCCTCTAGAATCCATTTGCTAGATGCGTATGAGGTTCAAGGAGAAAGACGACAAAACAAGCATTTCTTGATTCCGTGCTAGACTCCAGATCGACATAAATCTGCGCTCGCTTGCCCCGTTGCATCTGCACTGCGCTTCGCTGAATCCCGCTCCTGGCATCGGAGGCGGACATCTCCCTCCACTTTTGAAGAGAGCTCCTTCTGGGAGATCTACCAAGAAAACATAGATTTAAGAAGGTAATACGAAGCAACACACTGCAAGAACAAATCACGAGGAGCCATGCGGTCGCCGTCCCCTCGTTTCGTGTGGAAGGGGAAGCATCTGTGGAGACGAGCGCTCCTGGTAGAACGTACATCTACGTCATGACGTATGCCACAGTGCAATGACCTATTTTGTTTTGGGAACCAGAACAAGGGATGGTGGACCATATGCATCAACACCGAAATGGCGGCGAAATAAAAGAGTGGCGCTGACACTTAAACTCTCAGAAAAAGGCTTACTGATAGGGGCCCCGAGCCCTCTCGTAGTCGGGCAGCTGTGCAGGCCACTGGCTAGGCTAACTCGCAGGTGTAGAAATAAGTCTTTTCCGACATAAACGGTACAAAAAAACGCGCGAATAAGACATCCACGAGCAAGAATGCCGTCATTTGATGAAGTGCATTTGCCTGCGTCCCTACTCTGTTCAACCACAAATTTACTACCGGTCAAGCGTAGGCCGTTCGCCACGATAGAGACGGGAAAGTAGACTCGCTCCTCACGTAGAGACACAGCGAGAGGAAAGTGAGCGCTCTTCAGGCCTACGCTTTTGTATGGAGCCGTTGTGTCGCTGTCCATGCTATGTGTGCAGAGAAGGGGGCATTCTAACATTCATCGTGGAACTGTAGAGTAGCGGAAGAATCAGTTCTGTATTTGGAGCCGTTACTCTCAGCTTGTAGTCGGGATTTTGCCAGTCTCCCCTTTCAGAAGACACGTTGTTGCGACACTCGGCGACCTGCCCATGGGAGATTCTGTTCTCACCCGGAGCGCACTTTCCCAGAGTTCTTGCAGTTAACCAACGATACTATTTTCGGGATGAGATAAACGAGAGGGGCCTTTGAAAAAAAGTGTCGACGTGACTTTAACGAGACACCAGCACACATATTCCCGACGTGGCTCTAGTTTTTCTGTCTTCCGCAGCACTGCTGGGGTCGCCGTCTCGCTTCGTATTCCCTTCCCTGGACACAGTGAAACTCACCGGAAATTGCCCTGAAAGAAGCGGGGCATGCAGGAGATACAGTTCCCTCCTCATTCCGATGGATGGCGCGCTGAAAAAATGCTTCAGTTTCACACTGTTCTTCGCTTCTCTCCGGTAAAACTGCTGCTTGGAAAAAGAGCCCATCCGTGCAGCACGCGTGCAGCGTCACTGGGCGAGCAAACTGTGAACGTGTCGAGGTGATTACCCGTGAGGCTGAAACTGCCTCGCTTTCAGAACATGATTCCACTTTGCATGTAAAACATCTCATAATTCTCTCGCCTTATTTGCTTGTTCTGTTCCTGCACAACCCGTGGATTTACGTTGATGCCGGGCTGACAGCCGCAGGTTTCCGTCGCCTCTTGTCTAGAGAGCTCTCATTCAGGCTGAAGAGTGTTTCCCCCCTACAGTCATTTCCTGGTTATGTTTTTCCATTCCCCTGTCGACTAAACGTGCGAGAAGCACCAGTCTAGGCAGAAACCGAGGTTCCTTAATTTCCCCCGTCAGCCTCAACCGCCGAAACGAAGCGGCACACACAGTTCCGTTTTCATACAAACGTACGGTGGTAACAGCCTATTCAGGGTAAACCAAAGTTTCTGTAATTCCGTGCAGTATGTATGAATGCGCAAAGTGAGACTTCTTGGCGATCTACGATAACCCTCGCGCACGCGCTCTTTCTCGAGGCCTTCATCCACGTCAGCAGAATGGCAGCGCGGCTCGGAGTCTGTTCTAGGGGGTCCGCAAGCAAGTGTGCTTCCAGAGAAGCGACAGCGTCTTTCTCCGGGAGATCGCTGCTCCGTCATGGTGAGTACGTCCTCGTCTGTCGTAGAGTCACCTTCCTCTTCCTCCTCTACGCGCTCTGCTTGAATGTGCCTGGCGTCTTCGCTGAGTATCCGCGAGGCGGCCGCAGTCGGGGTAGCGGCTCCTCCTACGCCAATCAGCACCAGCGCGTAACTCGCGCGACCCCGCTGTTCGGTTTCTCCAGATCGCCTTCGCCGGAGTCTCTGGTGACGGCTCTGCTTCTTTTTGCTGGGTTTGCTGCTCTATTTCTGCTCCTTGTGCGGCGCGGGTCCTCCCGGACCTCGTCAGCGGCAGCCACGGGTGTAATCGGAGGCAACGCTACTGAGGGCAAGGACGATGATAGGTAAGCTCACATGATTGAGAGGGAGCCGCGGGAGGTGGGTTGCCAATGACGCAGTGTCAAATGGATTCTGATTTTCCAGATATGACTGATCGTAACGCCGATTTGCCCGTATGATAGTCAGGGAAACGGAACGCGAGGGAGAGAACCCGGATACACGAAAGGCGACCGAAGAACGGACCGCGTTTGCGGAGTTCCAGTGCAGCTCTCCCGGTGGGAGCACGATAGTTCCAGGGGGAGTGAAGTAGTGTCTGAGGGTGCGCGAAAACTAACGCAATCTCCTATTTCGTGGTACCATGAGGTTCTTTGTCAGTAAATCAAAGTGTCTGTTCTGGATGGTCCAGTCCAGACCTCCAAATGCAACCCTCGGTTGGTTCTGAAAAAGGGACAGAGATCACTTGTATGAGGAGGAAAACACAGTTTGCCGTTTTCAGGTCATGGCGGAAACTGGGGGGGCGCTTTTAACGTGAACTTGAGTGAACAGCTCATGGCGTTCGATTCATTAGTAATGTCGGAGGTGTGAAAATGTTTGTAGCAGCACGCGATTTCGAACTTCACTGGGTGCTTCCGCTATTTGATTCTGCCTTGTTCGCAGCGTTTTTCGCCCATGCGCGTCGATTTGTCTCAATGAGGTGAGCTGAAATATCGTAGACGGACCTGTGGGTGGATGACACAGTGAACCGTGGTGGCGCCAGTTCTGTGAGACAGCACTTACTGTTCAAAAGAAGACACACTGGCTTGAAGTGAGGGGTTTGGCCCGGGCCTGGTCTGGCACCGTATTTAGACCAAGCGAGGAAAAAAAAGTCCAGGATTTTGTTGTCAGAAGCCGGCGTAACGCGAACAACTGCTTGTCTAAACGAATGAGAGAAGCACTGACACTATGTTTCGCACACTTCCACACTACTATGTTTCGAGAAGCGACTTCTGACTTCCGTGCCGGCGTCACTCCAAATGGTTCGCGTAGCTCAGACGTGCCGTGCCTGTCTTTCAAGGACAAGAATGCACAGACACTACTGATGAAGGGCAAGCTATTATCGATTGTGGCGGACACCCTAATATGGTTTTTCAGCAAGGAAGAGCTCACTGTTTCTGTTCGTGTGGTGTGTGTCTGCCTCGTCTTGCAGATTCTGTTGAAGAAGTCCGCGGACGGCGACAAGTTTGTGACGGTGGATGCCGCCATCGACCCCTTTCTCTCTCTGTGCAGTTGGAGCAAGCTCTTCGTTTTCGTTCAAGTCAGAATCGCTAGCCTGCCTATCTGTTCGAGAAGAGGAACCTTGTGCAGTTTCATATGTCGACACTGTGGCAGGCCACTTTCTGAGGCTGTCGAGGGGTTTCCGTCTCTACCACACTGGCGAGTGCCACATTATGCAATAAGCGAAACGAGTCTCAGGGTTTTGTGGGATACACGACAGCGAACATATTCTATGGGTCGTAGCACAAGGATTGCTCGGAGACTGGCCTGGAACCGAGGTTCCAAAATGTGCTGTCTGTGTCATTTCCCCCAGGTGAACACCGATGAAGAGGAGCAACAAGTACTGGACGAACTTGAAAAACTCCAGGCGTTCGAACGCGGTCTTCAGCGCCATGTAAGACTGGACAGTGAATTTCGTCGTTTCCGTCTATTCCGTTGTTCATGGCACCAGGGGGAAGGTCAGACTGGAGTGAGACGAGCTTCTCTGTTAGAGGAAGGATGAACACCCACAGTTGTGGGATAGACTGCGGCGAGGCGTTCTCTCCTAGACGTGTGCTAAGGTGTATGATATTCATCTCCGTATCCTCAGCCTACGCGTCTTGGAGAGCCACCGGTCACCGCATGAACAGTTTTCTGGGAGGAACGGGCCCGGAGTTTACTTTTCTAGTTTCGAGTTCGTTCTCGCAGAGAAGAAGGTTGCAGCGGAAGCAATTTTGTGTCTCCTGTGTGTTCAACCAGAGGGTCATGTTTTCTTCCACCAGGAATGGTCGAGCGTCGATGGTCCGTCAGCTGCAGCCCCTCACTCACATCGACGGTGAGAAGACAGATGGTGCTTTCTCCGTAATATCAAGTGGATAGGGTTCTCAGCCACCTTCCATTTGTCTTTGCCTGCCACGTATATCCTCTGGTCGTTCGGAACAAGACGTTCAGATGTCGCGTTGCGGATGCGGAGCAAGGCCTCGCGTACATTGTTGTGCGGCGCCAAGAGTTCGCACGGAAGACGCACGAAACGACTAAAGACTTTTGTTCTGGCAATAGTACAAGTTCTTCTCCAAATGCTAGTCCTGTCCTCTGTGTCTCTACCGCAGCTGATGATTTCATTGCCGTCACGCTCGAGGGCAAGGTTCCTAATGTAGTCTACCTTCAAGAACCTCTCAAGGTGGGTGACCTGCTGGATCTGAGGGAGCTTTCGACGTTTGCGTTGTTTAAGTGAGTGATACAAATGCATTTATTAGTCTGTGTATACGTATGTATCTACTACATCAGGAGCAGAAGCATTATCGTTGCTGCGGCATGAGACAACTTCTGATATGAACGACATTGGTGGGACCGGCGACGAAATTTGCTCGAGTGTTTTCAGGTGTGTATCGTTCTGTCTCGGACTATCCGTTAAAAGCAAGCCTCTGCTGAGCACTTCCATAGGATGGGAGGCATGCCGTCTCTCTCCAAGCATCACTATTGGATGCGGTTCCCCTCGTGCATTCGCTTTTCTCGCAGGAATGCGTAGCTGTACTTCAAGCAGCGCTCCAAAGCCCAACGGCAGCATAGAGACAGAAGGTGAACCTGCTACGCTGGCGCTGGGCGATCGGCGTCTGACTAATGTTCGACTGACTTTTGTATTCGGGGTCCGTGCTCTCAATTGTTCTTTCTTTTGGTTCGAGACTGTAGAAGTGTACCAGCAGACCTCTGGCAAGGGTAGGCACGACTGCGAGGAGCTGATAATATACCGGAGCTGTCTGACGCAGTTGTTGTTTCAACTTGGCCAAGAACTCGTTTCTGAGGGATGCGTTTGTTTGCTTCACCCGGTTCTCTCTTTTAGCAGTGGCGTTCTGGATGGCGGCTCCCTTTCCCGCTGCGATCTGTTTCTGGCGGGGTGACCTATCCGGGAATCCGACATCGGACTCTATTGGCTTAGCGACGTGGCTGAACAAATACTAGTATGGTCATAGGAAAGTTAACGGAACCTCCCCAGAAACACAGATCGGACGTCGTGGCACACTTCGTATGCCGCCATGTCCTTTCTTACTGACAGACCGCGGCGCCGTTTGGGGACGAAGTGAGACACCGTGGCCTTTGAAACTGGAGTTACTGTCGTTTCGATGGAACATTCCTCTTGTGCTCGTGCCACCGTGGGAACGGCGGTATGCTGCACTTTTTTCAAAAACATCTTCACACAGAACAGAACAAAGGCGCGCCTTGTGAGGAGGGCGCGTCTTGCGGGAATGAACGAAAGTAGTATGCTGTCCAAACAGACGAAAGTAAATGCCACTTAAAAGCTGCGTTTTCGAGAACGACTCCCTTCGGGCAGAAAATATGTCCTGGTGATCACTGGCTGACACAGAAATGCCACATGCTTAGGCATGTGTGAAACAGTTGAAGGCAATAGTGCCTTTGGCGGCCGCTCGGTGTTAATGCGTATTTCCTTGTTTCTTCCTATTTAACCAGATTACCCGAACATCATTCCTAGACCTACACGAAGTATGGCGTAAAGTCGCATGCCCATATTGCGAATGTGCACGATACTGATGGCTTCCGATGCACCTCGAGCATCGCTCCCGTCATGTAGCACGACAGAGTCTAGTGCAAGGAGCAAGTCCGGCCTGGAGAATGGGCAGTATCTATTTGGGCATGAGGGTGCATGCGCAAGTATATCATAGATAGTCGCCATCCCAATGTTTACACTATCCACTGTTGCTTTGTGAACAGCGGATGGCTCAAGTAGCATAGCTGCACACCGACAATAGAGCCCACAAACAGTCTCGGACCACTAAAGCTGGTATGCGAAATCCGCTTAGCTTCCGTTGGAAGATAAAACAACGAGGGGGCTGCGGGATATGGGAACCCAAGCTACTGATTATTAGGGTGTTCCCCGGGTACCCTTATCTGTGGGCACTGTTCGTTTACCAGTAGCAACGAGAGCCTCACTTGTGAAGGCCGCACGATCTTCGCGACACTGTATACCCTCATTATATTGTTCACACTCGGAAAACCGTTTTAATGTAATAAATGCGCCATCCCTCTTTTTTTGCCGCGTAACAGGGGTATCAGGAGTGACGACTTCATACTAGTCATTCTGATGCAGCGATGAAAAGCCACCCATTATAATATATACACACCCTTGATGCAGCCAGGTTTACTACGAGTGTTTCGTGTTCCGAAACAAACGGGGCTCCTTTCAAACTTTGGATGCCAGCATGTGGTCTCAGTTTCCATAGGGGCAACGTAATGACACGCCTCCACTAGTCTACGATGCTCAGCTCACACTTGACTCCTGCGCTGAGCATATTTATCTGCACACTTATCCGTTGATTCGGTTGAAATTTACTTACCATACAAGCAATGAGTATACGAGAGGTTCGCTTCCATGTGGCACCGCCGCTACTGATGAGTGCAGCTCATTTGTTGATTTGAGGAACGGCCCGTCTCTACGCAATTAGGTTTTGCTTCTTCGTGCATGCAGTTCCCTGAGGATGAAACACCACATGCCTTATCGCTATAATACAACCCCTATACTAGAGAGTGTACCTGTTTTTTAGAGTTATTTCATAGAAAAGCTCTCAACAGCACGTGAAACGGCCAGGAGTTCTTCCTGTGGGAGACAAATTTTGTGGCGGTTTTATGAGTGACGTTCGCTTGTCATTGCATGCGCAACACCGATTTCGAGTGGCACCGAAGACACGTGGACTTCTCTGCACCACTACGGTCACATGTAGAATCTTGTTTTCTTCGAGCCTGGACTCATTGTTCCTTTTCAAATGACGTGCTTCCCTTTTCGAAGTGCGACAGTGCTGCTTTCTCTCTCGGAATGCCCGCCGTGTCTCCCTGTAGATCGCGTTCGAAACAACGCCATATTCTCTAGCTATCTTCGTGGACGACACTTCTCAAGATCCGGTAACTTTGTCCGTGCGCTTTTGGTGGTGGTTATTGTTGTCGTCTTGCTTGAGGCGTATGATGCTTGGAGGTCTCTGTGCTTCAGAGGTGTGCAGGTCGTTTCAGCGCGTCTCGTAAACTCACGAATGCGTTTCTTCTTTCCACCAAGCTGGCTGCAAATTTCTTTATTGAGTGACATGCGCCCCACCCCGACTAGAACTAATGTTCCTACCTCTAACACGTGCTGAGACCTTCACTTGTGCACAATTTGACTCACCAGCTCGCGACAAAGTCCACGCAACCACTGCCCCCCATCCGTCGGCTACAAACGACATCTCGCCGGAGATCATAAGGGTGGCTACTGTAATTCAGAAGAATCCCGTGTATGTACACGCGTACATGTGTTAGATTGGATAGTGGTTCACAGTTGACTGGAAGGCCGAGGCGTGGGTTGTCTTTCGTACCCCGTTGCACGAACGAGGTAGTGTCCGTGTCGCCTCCGAAAGCTTGACCGTGTGTTTCGACAGACGTCAACAAGATCCAAATTCGTGGAAAAAAGGGACAATGCCAGCTAGCGGAGCAGGGTACGCCGGCGGGAGCATTGTTCCCGATGGCCGAACGCTGGTGAACTGCAGAGACCTCCACAAGGCACGTGATGCGTACCAACTGCGAGACATCGAAGCAACCCGGTAAGTTACTTGACGTGCTTTAGTGCCTCTAAGAACTGCAACGTGAAGGAATGATGCACCCAGCATTAGGATCACGAAGAAGAGGCAGAAACGCCAGTTCGAATACGGGCAATCCGGACTTTCCCCCGTAATCAATACAGAACTGCGCCTGACAAAATTCACTTCACCCCTCTCCCGGAATGCCAGTCCTCAGACCTAGTGGATGAGGAGCAGGGAGAGAGGGACTCGGAGCCAGAGACAGTGGAAAAGAAGAAGACACAATGCATGAGATGGACACTTACGTGCCTGAAAACCATCACCCGTTACTTTACGCTCAGCTATCGTTGCTCAAGTCAATTTTCCGTTTAGTATCAAGGACTCCAGCACATCAAACACTTCAGATAGTTTCCTCGTGGAGTCGGCAACTGGTCTGGCCTCACTGTGGTGAGACAAGTGTGCGCGATTCGCGAGGAGCGACCGCGGTATGGACCCTTGTCTGTACACTGGAGACAACGTTTTCGTTTTTTTCTCTAGGGCGGCACATAGTCTGGATCTGTATAGAGAGCTGACAGGCGACCATAAAGAAAACCACACCAACACCTCGTCGGACTACGTGAAAGCGGTCGTCTTTGGAGGCCTTGACGGTAGGTGGCAGCTCGCGTGGTTCAAAGCAGAGACGAAACTAAGGACCTATCCAAACGCAAGCTAGAACAAACGGAACACTTTCAAGTCCTCAATTGAGGCAATGCATGGAAATATACTGTATCACGAGGACCGTCAAAGCGGAGACTTTTGTGTTGCTGTCTCGTCGAGACGTGTCTATTGTGACATTATTGGTTCGACTTCGTGGCTTATTTGTTGCCTGTTTGTCGAGTTTCTCTGTTGACAAAGTCAGGAACACGTCGTTAGTATGCCGAAATATTTTCCCTGCTCTGTGTAACAGAATCAACCGCTGTCGCACCTGCAGCGAGAGAACATGGAGAAAAATAACTTTTCTGTTGTCTCTCTCTGGAATTTGCTATCTGTCGATTTTAGGCATTGTCACAATCTTCGCGATTGTTGCCGGATGCGTTGGAGCGGATCTGAGCTGCTCTCAGGTCCTCATGGTCGGCCTTGGGAATCTTCTTGCGGATGCTATTTCCATGGGTTTCGGAGAATACGTCAGCGCAGCAGCCGAGAAGGATTTTGTTGAAGCGGAGAAACAGAGAGAAGAATGGTCAGCGCGTGTATTCTTGTGCCGCTAGCCTCTGGCGGTGACCCATTTTCACGCTTTCTTATGGCAGACCAAATACAAACTGGTCACAAGCGGGTTGTTTGTAGCTACGACAAGCACAGACGTTTCTCACTACGACCTTGATGGCCGCAAATGCCCCTTGCTAAACAGCGACACGTTGTCTCTCGAACCCGTGAGGGTCCGCATTAAGCCCACACACTGGTTTTTGTTTTCGACGACAGGATCTACGAACATGCCATGCGTATTCTGCAATGTACGGCGTCTGCATCGCGCCTTGCGACTGCGGTCGCCCTTCTTTGTGGCTGCTTTTCGCATCGGTTTGGATAGCCACTAGACAATGTTGGTGTGCGTAAGCGTGATTCGAAAAGCAATGTAGCCATCCGTCTAGTGCGCAACACGCCGACTGCGGAATATTTCTTTGGAGCTCTCCTTTGTCGCTGTGAATATATCGCGACTGTCCGTTGGTTGCATGCGATACCTCCGTCATGGATTCCAAGGACGCATTCGTTTGTTTGTTGAAGTATGCGTTGGCGTCCGCTTCCTCGATCGTGTGACTCAGGGAAGTTGAGAACTGCCCGGAGGAGGAGAAGAGAGAAATGGTGGAAATTTATACAGAGAAATATGGCTTCTCAAGAGCGGACGCCCAGTCCATGGTTGATATTACATTTAAGTATAAAAAGTTCTTCGTGCAGCATATGATGGTCGAGGAACTGGGGCTGATGTACGGCTTTGATGAGCCCACCCCAATTAAGAGAGGTACGCTGAATCGCAACTTGTCTACTTCACTCTGAGCGACCCGGGAGCACGGCCGACGCCTTCGGAATAGGGGTCATTGAGCATACGTAGAGTAGCGTCTGGCATTCTGTCTACAACTGTGACGTGCTCTCCTGATGTGCAATTCCTTATGTAACTGGCAGCGGAGATCAGATCGAGCGTCGTTTCAGTTTGTTTTTGTCGACAGTCGCTTCTGATGGACGCTAAGGGGCCGACGCGCCCGTGGTCTTTCTGGGCGGCTTTCGGCGTCATTCCGTTCTCCTCTAGTTGTTGTTAATGCATGAGCGTAGCTGTCACACCTTTGTGCCTATACGGCAAACCTAACACGATCAAAAGGCACGCTGTCAGTGACGGAACCCAACAGCGCATGCATCGTCACGACCTCTGACGCGGTTGGGTCATGCGGATGTTGTAAATGCCCGTGCCGTCTTTGAAAACCACGTTCTCCAATTGTTGGACGTCTGAATGCAACGAGTACACGTATGCATATCTGTGGGTATTCTATGAATAAATTAAAGGATCACGCGAAGTTCACAGGTATTGTTAAAATCGTCTCACATGTTCGCGGGAACACGTGCGTGTGGTGGGTAAGACACCAGTGTTGCTACAAGGGATGGAACATGTTGTAGTCCTGTAGAGGGTAAGCGTGCTTCTCATAGGCATGGTGCGGTGAGAGGGGTTTCTGGTCAGAGCCGGTAGGCGTCTCTTACCTGAAAGCTGGAGATGAGGCTACCTGTATGTAATCAATGCCTCTGTGTGTCTCAAGTGCGTAACCGAGCGTTCCATTGTGTGAATGGCGGCTGCCCTCTCAGGCTGCATCAAGAATTCATCTTGATCCAATTGCTTTCAGCGAGTGTGCCACAACTTTCTCTCATAGGCTTGGTCATGTTCACCGCCTTTTGCTTTTTTGGACTTCTCCCGCTGGCGGGCTTCATTGGCTGGGTCGCCGCTTTCGGACTGGGAGCTGAGGCAGACATGGCCTTCCTCATGGCCTGCGTGGTGTCCATCATGACTCTCTTCATCCTTGGATTTTCGAAGGTACGTTCAGAAGCGGTTGCGAAGACAGTTTATTTCCAGAAAGGCATGGTTTGCCTGGCGAAGGAATAGGCCAAATTTGGAGCGTGTACTGAGTCCGTAGTCAGTTGATGTGGTTGGTAAGGATAGTCGAAAAACAAAGATTTGGGGAGCGATATTCCACTCACGCTAAGGCGGATCCCGACCAACAACATTACCCTCAAGAACATAACGTAAAAGCAAAATGGGACATTTCAGTCCACTTTTCTCCTCGCGATGCCGAGGGGGGAGTTTAGCTTCAACATCAGCGGGATGTTTTCATGTTGGCAGCGGTCGCGGTAGAACGTTTACATTTTCAGTCACACAACCATGTCACCGGTATGTCCCGTTTTCTGTCCATCTTAATGCATTCTTTGTCCTGATTTGACGTGCTCGCACCGATCTCAGTTGTCGTTTTAACGGCTGAACTCAACAAGTCGTTTTTCGTTAAGATCCACTGGTGTGTCCTTAGGGGGAATACAGATGCCGGCGGGGTCACCGACACATTCGTCCAACTTTCCTGTGTCCATTGTTTCAATTTCAGGGGAAGTTTGTGGGGCAGAATCCAACAAAATCGGCCTGTCTGATGGCGATGAATGGCGGCTGCGCCGGCACAGTTGCTTACGGAGTCGGCAGTCTCTTGCAGGTACGCCAAGTGTGAAGCACGGGTAGGCGTCAAAGATGAAGCGCCTTGCGTAAGGGTGTTATTATGAGCAGAAGACACCTGTCCAAATGACGTTGCTCAGCATATCGCTCGGATAGTACTTACGTATCTGTCAAACGGCCGCGTTCTGTTCCTGGATCATTTTACATGAAATATTTCATAATACAGAGCTCTTGAATGATACTGTGTGACTTGTACAGCAATCTGACGTAGCACATCTTGCTGGCATGTATGGTGCCACAAAACTTAGGGAGCTCATGACGACTGTCGGTGTAGCCTCTCTTTCGAAGGGACGTCATTATTTTCGTTCCATTGTGAGCTTCTGAGCTTTATTAATTCAGTGGGAACTCCGCAGTATCATGTTGTCCCCCTCTAGAATAGACATCATAGTATTCGGGACACGTCCGCAACACAAACTTTTCTGTCGTGCCAACAGCCCACGTCGGGTTACGGTGAACCGTGGTATGCGGGGATGCAAAACAGCAGCATTTGCATCTATTGTGCATGCATTGCCCTTCTGAGTTCGAAGTGCCCATTACCTATTTCGCGTCGCTGCAGTTTATTTCTTGTTCTTAGAAGGTCGCTATGCCATGGTGTGCTCGCAGCTCGTCGTCGGTGCAAACTTGACTGCCGCCTAGAGTGGCTGCAAGCCAAGCTCGGGTTGGCAGGCGGGGTGGCGCATCCTGGGACAAGCAGATATCAAAATGCATGGAGGTCGGCTAGCAGCGTGTAAGCTGAACTAGTGTGGAGGTATGGCTCGGCAGTTGAATTTTTTACGTAGCGCAAGTATGAGGCGATAACATGAA
Organism: Toxoplasma gondii ME49; assembly: GCF_000006565.2. Taxonomy (NCBI): domain Eukaryota; phylum Apicomplexa; class Conoidasida; order Eucoccidiorida; family Sarcocystidae; genus Toxoplasma; species Toxoplasma gondii. Next base: position 964,154 of record NC_031477.1, read on the forward strand.
CAACCGAGTCTACAGACATACTACTCTCTTCGTCACGAGCGCGGACGAATGTTGTGACGAAAACTATTTTTACGGTCGATGAAGAGGCACTCCCACACTCCAACGGGATGAAGGGCATGACCTCGTTTTGGGACCGGGCTGCGATACGGTGTACCCTGACGGCTGAACAGATTTGTTGAATGAAGCTATGGAACAGTCCAGGAGTGACAGATGCACTGTTTGATTTTTGGCTGTCAAATGCCAGCCCACACGACAGATGTCTTTTTCACGTCGGATGTCCCTGCGGGTTGTGTTCCACGGTCATGATGGGAGCTTATCAGGACCGGGAGCGTCGGAGCCGTCCTGTGTGCACTTGTTTCATATTGCTTGCTGCTGTATCTGGTGGCATTTTGCGCGTGTAATAGTATTTATGTATCTCATTGTGGGTCATTCGGTAACAAGCAGGTTCTGCGTCGTCCCTGTCTCCATAAAAGCAAAAGTACGCGACCTGGTTTGGTGTTTGTGGCGCCTTGTCGGTTATGTGGAAGCCGTGTGTTTGTTTGATCGGTCTAGAGCTTGAAACGGAGAAACCTGTGCCCTATACTTTCTTCTTTCTCACTCTCGTGTTCAGCATAATCGTCGTGTACAGTCCATTATCGATTCTCTCACACGACAAAAACTGCGAATGCTGCTTCCGCGTGGAAAAGACAATCGGTGTAACACAGTGTTCTCGTCAGTGCCGGGGTTGAATGCCTACCAGACTGGCAATTTAACTGCCGCGTTACTCTCATACTTCGCAGGAGCGCGTCTCATTGAGCTAGGCGACAGGGCCCTGGCGGCACCAGGACACTTAATAGGGACCCTGCACAGTATTGTGTGTGGCATCGGCGTGGAATGGCTTCGCTTCTGTCTACGTGTCGATGAACCCAGTTCAAGGGCGAGCCAGATGGTAACGGGTCAGGTGAAGAACAATTTTGCCAGATGACATCTCGCTTTTGAATCTGAAGTGATAGAGCTTCCGTGCTGAGAGTAGTGTGAGTAGTTTCTGCTTGGCGTCCCCCGTAGCTCCTCAAGCAACTCTTGAAGCATCATGCTTATTCCTTTGGACTGCCCATCTTACATTTTGACGTAGCATGAGATGCAGTTATAGAAGCGTTCAGTATCTGTATGGTGCAAAAATTCCTGTATACGTGCGCGGCAGTGCAACCTCTCTGTCACGCCCGTCGCTGACGTCTGCGCTGCACATCGTGAGTATGCTTTCGGCCTTCACACACAACTCTTGCTACCGGTGAATTGCACCGGGACGACGAACGGCGTACTTCAGTGAAAATCTTTCCCATACGCAAAATTCATGTTGAGAATCAGGATCTTTGAGAGGTTTGATGAGGATGTTTTCACGGGGGCAATCAGATAAAACGGAAGAATAGAAATGAGTCACGTTTTTTTAAAGCGATGAAGCCAACAGTCCTGCTCTCACGGAGACACATCATTCTTAAGGAAGGAGGCCGGTCCATGAAAAACACAGCGTTTCGCCAACTGAAGAGGAATAACGAAAACGAGCATATTGACAAAGAACAACGCGTGGGTGGGGACGGAAAGATTATACTTGGCAACGGCACCTGCGGCATCACCAAAGAAAACAAAGAAGAAAGGACGACGCATAGGGCGCCTGCTACTTTTAATGTCAAACGCATAATCTTAGAGCACATACGCTCCTTAACAACAGCAGAAAACGGAACAGTAATTTATTCAAAGACGTAACGGCATCTGTAATCACTGTTTATCTTCTTCCTTTGTGAACTGGCTCGTCCCGGGCTCCCTTCAGTTCGGTGTCCCCAGGAGCTGCGTGATGTCATTCACGTGTGCCATGTCATTTTGTTGGACGAAACATGCGTCTGGAGCTGACGACAAAGCACTAGATGATGAAGGCGGGATGACTGCTGTGCCTCGCACTCCACCTTCAAAGTCGTGGGCTGACCCTTGAGGGGAGCTCATGCCCTTGGCAGACTCGCTTGACACCTGGTCACTTGACGTTCCCTCCCGATGCCCTTGCCGAGACGCGAACACATCTGATTGGTTAGCATTATCGTCTGTTTCTCGCTTCAACGTGCCACGGAAATCTTGGGGTGGTTCTGGCTTTGTATTCGCGGCAGGATTAGGTCGCTGACGCGGCTCAACAACAGTGACGCGTTTAGATGCACATATTGGCAGTCCTTTAGAATCGGCAAGCTTTTCATCATTTGAAGTTTGTTTCCCTGTGGCGTTCTGGCACGGTCCGCTGTTTCGGTCTGAGCGCGCGACTACTGGCTTCGGAGCTGATTTCACTCCGCGAGACGAAGCTTTGGGTGCCGAACCACTGCCACGTTTCGTGTGTTTGCTATCATCTTTCAGCACCTCGGATCCTTTTCGCATGCCGTCTCCAGAGCGTTCTTGACTGTTCTGGCCTCCATACTCCGAAGCGGATAACCTCCAGCTGAGACCAGCACTTGTTCGATTCATGCCAGCCTCGTGAACACTTCTATTCTTGACAGAAGCTGTCTGGCTTTGTAAGGTCTGCAGTTCCGTAGTCTGTTGATCGAGATCAACTGGCACCTTGCTATGCTGAACTGCAAGAGCCAGTCCATCCGAAGTACCCGCGAGTGATATAGTGGCGGACTGGTCGGAAACAGACTGGGGTTTAACCTGCTGCAACCAATTGCACGCATCCTTCTTACCAACCGGCAAGGCAGCTGTCACGTTCATTTCTTGAGTTGCCCGTATTTTTGCTTGGTCAGTCGGTTGCATCATGGCTCTCGCTGCATTCATGAGCGCCCGTACTTGTGGGATCATGGTGGGATGAACCTGCTTTGGTTCCACACAAGAACCCATGGTGGGCACGAGGTTTCTTGACGGCACGCAACAATTCACGGGACGCTCCCCCGTGAGTGACGATGGAGACGGCACTCCGTGTGGGTGGTTGCTACATCGAGTAAAGTGGCTAGGAATGCCAGCGCAGTCAGTGGAGATTGACTGGACGTGCGTAAATTCCTGTGGAGGGAGCACATGCGCAGAGACGGCGGGTGGCGGAGGCGGAGGTCTTTGACAATCCTCTGTTTGCGAATGGTGAGTTTCCGAAGGGACGTAGCATTCAAAAGATCCTTCTGACGCCGTTACAGGTGCCGCAGATGCAGGAAAGCCCATACGGTGCATGGAAACAAAAGCAGGAGCAGACGCCGGACGAGAGCCACTTGGCAGCGCCCCCAGTAGTCCTTGTTGGCCCTCGCCTGACGTATGTCGTACCGCATGCTTCATCCCTTCAGCAACTGTTTCAGACTGAGGCGCCCCGAACAGCGAGATACCGACAGCTGCCCGTTTGCATGCCGGTTCCGCATCCCCGGATCCGTCGCCTAGGTACTGTTTGACGTAGGTTGAATTGCGAGATATTACAAATTCGGCAGGGTTCTCGGGGATTCGAGTAAACAATAGTAGCCTGACAGCTTTAAGGAAGGCCGAGGGGTGAAGCAAGATAGCTGATGAGACTAGAGACCGGCGCTCTTGTTCCGGCAGCCTAGAATCGGCGGATAACAACGCCAGAAACAACAAGAAGGATACGCTGTTCTCCACACGAAGAGACGAAATGAGGAGAGTTAGGCACGATGGAGACGTGAGGTAGGATACCAGTAGGGAGAACAGGGGAGAGGCGGCGGACGCGAGCGATGAAATCCAAGAAATCGGGTCGGAGAGGGCAAGCACCATGCAAGACTCTGGGTTGGCCTGAAACAAGGGAATAACAAAATACATTGTTACGACTTCGTTCAGGGGACACCAGATAAGGTAAGCACTAAGAGCAACTATTAGCAATTTTTCGTAGGCATCAAGATTAAGTCACCGCCGGTTTCCTATTGCGTGCCACTGGCCCTGCGGTTTCCTTCTTACCTCAACAGAAGCCTGAAACGCCCTCAGAAAGTGTTCAGTTTCCCCCATCTTCCAGAACGCAGCATGACAGAGTGCCTGCGAGAGGCTTGTTCTTTTATCAGGGTCTGACGCAAGCAGTCCTTCTACCAAGTCGTGAAGGAGTGGAGACTCGCGTATCTGCGAACAGAAGAATGAGCGTTCAGCCGAAGGCTCCTGCCGTGAGATTTGCAGAAGGCACGACAGGAGAAAGTGGGGGGCAACTCTTTTAGTAATTGGCACTCTGGTAATGTGGCCGACAGCACGACCCCGCGGTTACCTTCTCGAGGTTGACCTTCCTGTCCTCAAGGATATGTGTTATTATCGACCGGTCGCTGGTGTCGCCATACGGATGAATGCCACCGCTGACGATATAAAACAACGTAGCACCTGCGGATAGCACGTCAAATTGACAGTGCGGGCACTGGCATCGGGCCTCTCCTTTCAAAAGGCAAGTCCCCGTTTCCCCTCAGTCGGGTGTACACACTTCCGAGTGCCATACCTGTGGACCAGGCATCCGCTTTCTGCAGAAAGCTCGAGGGCCATTTCATATTGTCTGCCAGTACAGAAAAGCGGACGTTCTTGCGGCTTTCGGGTGGAAGCGCCTCATATTGGTGGATAAGGACACTGATTTGCTGGGCTATGTGTATGAGCGACCGGATGAACTCGGGTGCGAGCCACGCCGCCTCTTGTGGGGAGTTGAGGATCTGTTCCGTACACATGCAAGCGCAAGAAAAAGGTGAATAGTTAATCTGGTGACCCTTACGAACGTTCGTCCCAGATCATGTTGGCATACACAGCACTTACCCAGTGAATGAGCTCTCTCGCGTTTCTCGCTCCCTGGACGCCAGCATGAAGCAAATCGAAGATGCTAAGGTAACGAATTTTTCCAGCACAGTCGCCAACTTTAAGTTCGAAATTTTGAGTGAGCATAATATTGCCTGGGTGAATGCGCATGTGTGCAGAATGTCCATACTGCTGGATTTTCAGGACTCCTGACAGTAAATGGGAAAGCATTTCAGTCATTCCCTGCGGCGGAAGAGGCTCTTGGAGGCAGCGCTCACCCAGATCACTAACAGCGATCAAGTCAGACAGACATCCGTCACATTTTTCTAAAACGAACATCAGGGACATGCCTTCGTCGTCGTCGTTGTGCATGCAGTAGACTCCCTTGGTGTTCACAATGAGTGGATCGTGGACGTGAACAAACTGCTCCAACTCAGCGAACGAATCTCGCATGCGGCTTGTTACGACCACTGGGACCTGCTTGATAGCTACACGCTCCCGTAGTTGCTTATTCGGTCCTAGAACAACCCCAGGAAAAACCAGAACACTAGGATCATCCCTGCATTGTCCAAGAGGCTCACTCCAGAAGTATATATCATCTGCTAGCTGTTTGAGGCCGCCAAACTGGCTTTGTTGGCTCGACAGGGAAAACGCTGGCGTTCTACTGGTGATTCGTTCTATACACGCCCGCCGCCGGAGAGCTTCCTGGTCATCGCAGTCGCCTGGCAGTACGTTACATTTGAACGAGCATCGATCAAGTGGTTCTGCTAGGCTGTGGACAGATGCCGTGGTGATCATCTTTTCTTGAGTCACATGTTCTGAGTTGTGATCAAGGAACTCTCGTACAGGTTGAGGTACCATGCCAACCGACGGGACAACCATGGAGCAGCAGCAATCGCTTCCAAAAATGGTGCTTTGAGGCAAGAGTCCTGGCGGGGTGACAACATGTCTCTCCAGATGAATGCAGCCTTTCTCATGCTCCTGACATCCTTGCTGTAAATATGATGTGTGGCTCCCTTCGACCATCATTTTTGACTGCAATGCTGATGATATTACATACGGTGTTGCTGCATGTGGGCTCCTGGCTACATCGCTAATTGTGCTCACAGCTGACGTCGGCAGCAGCGGGAGCCTCTCTGTGTGTAGTGAGCCTCCGCTTCCACCTCCCCTGTTGGCTTCCTTCTCCAGAGCCGCACTATTCGATGCACAGTCTTGGCTTGACTGCTTGCCAGTGTAAACACGTGGAGAGGTAGTAAGTTGAGGGATAGGGCAGTTGGTGCCGTGGCGCGGTCGTCGGGGAATTGGATTGCCAGGATTCCCCAGAATGCTTCCTCCGCTTTTTATTGTGATTGACATATGGTTGTCCTTGATCACCGTTCGTTGTCCGGGGTGTTTCAGCGGACCAGAACCTTGGAGACGCGCCCCGCTCTTCCGAAAGTCTGGAACAGCCACACCACCAGAATCTTTACGCTCATGTTGAAGTTCCTGCTCCTTCTGTTCTACTGCGGATTCACCGCTGCGTTTCTGCTCCTGTGCATGAGCGGACGTGGACGCGTCTGCTGCCGAATAGCTGAGGCTTTGTTCCTGCCGCTGGACTCGTGACTCTCCACTGTTCTTTACTCGCGTCGTTTCCAGGGTAGGAGGGGTACCGCTGTCAGCTCGCTCACTATTCGACGGCGAGCGGGTGTCCGAAAGAACAGACTGAGGAGTATGTGAAGATATGAAGTCCGAATAAGCGTGGCGTGTGCGGTTTGAATTCGCTAACGATTCCGTAGTTGAACCGAAATGATGTGCACGTCCGGGGCCGACCGAGTCCATGATGGCAAGAAATCTCGCCCTGAGGCGAGGGTGTGGCTTGTCCGACGGCTGTGCCGGTAAACAGAAAAAAGGGACAGCCAAAGTCGGTCAGCGACCGTTTTGAGTAACATGTTTTAGCACGGATATGCAGCAGACTGACGGAAAGCAGTCCTACCAGGTATATATCCGGGCAGAGAGCATCTTGATCGTCGCAGGAGCCGACCACCTTCGATGGTGGGTAAAATAAATCAGCTGGTCGAAGCTCGCTCAATGTGTGGGCAAAGGGACAGTAGTACCGGTCGCACCAGGCGTTAGTTTGAAATTGCTTGCACATGATCTGAGGGAACGCGGACAAATAACTCAAAAGATATTTCTGGAGGATTTCTTGACGCTGACGCGAAAGTGAGGGTGACAACAACTTGGGAAAGCTCTTACTGTTTTATACATCTTTGGGTGGTACACCTGTTCCTCCTTCGTATGAGCAAACTTGCAGTTGCGTTTCTGTTTGCAACTCGACTTCGCAATAGTCCGTCCCCTCCCGTCTTTGACGAACTGAAGGTCATGACAGAGCTCCGGACAATAGTTGTATTTCCATGGTGGCCGGCGGGTCCACCTTAAGTCATGGCTATACTGACACCTGCAAAGAATAACCACCATGGAGACAGAGGAAGTGGTATGTTACAAAAGCTCGTGTTCATGAATCATAAGCAGTCCTCCTGAACCATCGGCACAAGGATGACATTATCAACAAAATTCTCACCTGTCTGCAAACTCGCATCGGCCCTGCTTTACGTAGCGCTCGCAAATTTTTGTCCGGAATTTGTACAAGTTCTCGTCGTCAAGTGTAGGTGGAAGAGCCATTGTCAAAGCAGAGGGGATTAACAAAGCGAGGGGGCATAAGAACGCAACTGATGAATACCTGGATCTTGACTGTGCTGTTCTAATGACCAGGTGTTTGTGCATGTGTCGTGCATACACAACACGTGTACCGTCAGACAGCAAAGAATTGTACCTCAGTCTGTTCAGTCCTCAGTGCGGCAGGAAAAGCGCAGGTGGAGTACTAAATACGCAGAACAAGTAGATTGTGACCGCGCGTCTATGCGGCAACAATCGGTATTTCTGACGTGATTGATTACGCGGCAGACTGCCCAAACAGACAAATGACAAAAACAACTGTGCGGCACAGCCTCGGCTGCTCTAGGTAGAAGCGAAGCCGAATGGCATCTACTCGCGGGTGCCACCTCGTTGCTACGAAAGCAATCCTAATGTTTTGCTTGACGAAAACGAAAGCGTTGGGAAAACACTACTCACAGGAGGTGGAAACAGCTTCACCTGGTCACGGGGAAATGACTAAACTGAAATGAAGGGCATAGGTGGTTCACTCGATTTAAAAACGTGTGTTTTCTTTCTCGCAACACGTCAGTGCATGGCCACTCCTGACATGCTACTCTGCATATTAGAGGACAGGGAGCCTTCTGATAACTGACATAGATTTGGGCAGCGCGCGAAGGTAGGGCTGAAGCACGAAAGCAAGACCCCATTGTTTGTAGGCCGCGCAGCCGATGTCGCTACTACTGCGCAGCGGCGTAACATGTTATCGTTTTCGTGCCATTTTTACCGGTTCACCGATGTTACATTCAAAGGATTCGGATGTGTCTTCGTAGAATGCTGACCTCATTCTGTGGTGTCACTGGTAGTGGAACCCAAAGAATTTCTTTCAGCTCAAACAAAAACAGGACACCGCTGCCCATGAACATCCGACTGCTTCGAATGTTATCCGTATTTGGTCGGTTTTGCGGAAACGGCTGCTTGATCTAGGTAACTGCGCCTGCCTCGACGTGCGCGGGACTCACACACACACACACACGCGTGCCAACCAGAAAAAACAGTTGCACACTGAAGACGATTAATGCCCCTCGCCGTTACGCCCCACTCCTATATCTGCTGTAGTAGCACAAGCAAGCTTACAGCTCATGGCAACTCAGCATCAGCTCCTCCATGCATCATTCTATTATCTCAGAGCAGACTTCTTTCTGAGTTCTAGGTGGGCCTTCAAGACACTAGACAAGGGCTTACAAGTTCACCCACAGGCTTGCCGGATGTCGGCAACACGAACACCGAATGTTACGGCGATCCAACGGCCCAAACAAAATTGAGCTGTATCTACACCCTGTGCGAGTTTGATTGTAACCACGTTGCTGCCAGTTTGTGCAAATATACTCTCATGAGTGGGCGAAGCGACGAAATGGCGTGGCTCTGTATTTTGCTTTTCTCTCTGATTGTCTCAAATGGGACCGCTGTGCATTGGCGAAGTGAGCGTGCCCCGCAGCCGATGTCATTCGGATTCCCTGCGCCGCAGCCTGGTTCCACCACCTCCGAACTTATAGAAGCTGAGTCGCCGCACATTAGCTGTCAGACGTCTGAAGACACGAAGGAAGAGAATGTTATTCATGCGGAAGCGGAATTGGAGGCAGCGGCAGACGAAGCCACCGGCAAGCTGCAGAAAGATTTAGATGTTGTAGAGCCACCGCGCAGTCCTGAAGAGAAAGAAACGAAAGCTCGGGAAAAAAGCGGATTCCTAACCAATATCTTAGAGAAAGCAGCCCACGCGTTTGCGTCATCCAGTCTAACTCAAATGGAAGGTGTGCCGTGGCTCAATTATTCCGTGACCCGGTTACGTGGTAGAGCCTTCATTGTTCGTAGGAGGAGAAGAGGTCCGGGAGTTTCAGAAGCGGATTATTGCAGCCCTAGACGAGGTAAATCATGCTGCCTCCGAAATCGATCGAACACAGTGAATTCAACGGCATTCAGAAAAAGCCTCCGTCACCAATGACACAAGAAGATTTCAGTGAGCTGGCAGTAAGTCTTTGATCATTTGTTGAGCAAGCGGGCCACTTTGATCATGCATTCCAGGAAGAGACAGCACCGGTAGGTACAGGCCTCCTCAGTTTATCGATGAGCATTCACTGTGACGGAGCTTCAGGTGGTGGCAACCGAGTGTGTTCGAGACTACTCTGTACAGTGCCCCAATGACTTCACCCCTGACGAGGCGAATTGCGTTGCGTTGGATTCGTACTCTGGGCCATGCACGAAAACACAAAAGGATCTGCACAAACTAACGGATGAGCAGAAAGCAGTCTGGTCGGATATTTGCCAGGTCAGCTTCCCGTGCTTGCCCGACAGTTGCCCCGCGGGCTCGAACTATAGAAGGCAATGCCCCGTGGACTGGAAGCCGGATGCCGATGGAAGATGCCATGCCGCTTCGGGCAAGTCTCCGTGCGACAGCAAAATCCGGGGGGACTCATCCGCTGAAGAAAAGGCTAACTTTGAGTCTACTTGCAAAGTGCGCTGGCCTTGCCTTCCTCTTAACTGCGCCAAGGATTATAGCGCCGCGTGCCCGGAAGGTTGGTATCAATCCTCGAACCATCTGTGTTCTCCACCGGCGCTCTACAACGGCCCATGCAAGCAGCCAGTAGATACGAGTGAATACGTCGGAAGGAGCGATCTAAAGGCAGCTTTTGAAAAGAGGTGTCTTGCCCCCTGGAAGTGCAACTGGCCGTTGACTGCTCGGCAAAGAGATTACGAAGCAACTTGTCCTCTTTCCTGGTTTCGCTTGACTGACGGGACATGCGAGGCTCCACCGGACTTTCAGTCATCCGCGAACTGTCCTCGTCGCATAAATTCTGCAATGTCTGCATCTGAGAAAGCATCGTTTGCGGTTGGATGCGATGTAGATTTCCCTTTTGCCGGTTAGCTACTTTCCTGCTTCAGTATGTCCATCCCCTCACTTGCTGCAACATGACGTCAGAACGTGGGGAGTGCCCGCGAGATTTCTCGTCAAGGTGCCCGATCGGCTGGCTTGACGTAGGAGACGGACTCACTTGCCGGGCTCCTGAAGATTACATCGGGAAATGTAAGGGAAAACGTATAGTTCCAGCATCAAACAAACCCCAAACACACGTGTGTTAACTTAGGCGACCGAGTGCTCAACTTTGGGAAGATGAACGACAGCCAGAAGCTCGATAAGATGGCTCTGTGCACCGTTGACTGGCCTTGTGGGTGACATGTTACCTAATTTGCGATTCAAGAAAGTCACTGTGTTTTTTGAACTCAGGCATCGGCGAATGGACTCGGGGAATTACAGTAAGCAACCGCTGCCTTAGTCAAACACCATAGACAATTCACCGTCTCATGCATTTAGTTTGTTCGTGTGGAGTCGACACGGAAATCCCCGTTGCCGTCATCTACAGCACAGGCGAACGGCGCTGTCAACGAAAGTGGTGCTGTGGAGACTCCCCTCACACAGTAACAAACTGGCACCGTTCAGCTAGCCGAAACTGATGGATCCTTGCACAGATCCGGGAGCTTGATTTATATTTTTTCCCAGCTGATGCATATTCTAGCATCGCTTGAAGCAAAAAGCAGACTCTACACAAGTTTGCAAGACATTCCATGGATGTGTGCTTCCATTTGTATTGCGAGTTACTCGGCAGACACTGGAAAACTTGTCAAGCAACAGCTCCCACCAACACGTGTCCGACACAAAAAGCTCTACATGTGCCTCGATCACCAAACACACTCCGTTTTCAAGCGCTTGTCACAATGTTGCTGCACCTTATTCGAATAATGCGTCGCACAATACGTTGGCGTTGACTTTGCGTCGGCGCAACATTGTGACGTCAGAAAGCACGTGGCAATGTGCCGAGCGAGCAGCGGAAGTAGAGAGGGGAGATGTCGTTCCCAATTGCACTGCGGAAACCATACTGAAGCCAAATGATTTAGCCTGCCGGTAATCCTTGACTGCACCACGCAAACCTCTTCTGTTTTACTTTATATATCCAGATTGTTCTTTAGTTCGCTCACCCAGTGGTGTGGTAGCATGCATCAAACTGTACGCACATGGCTGTCGGTATCTCAATGTTGAGCATTACCGAGAATCCTAAGCACAACTAATACCGCTGTTCACTAGCTGTGACATACCAGAAACCTACGGAGTTACTTGAACGATTTTTCCGAAGGCAGATGATTATGTAAAACTGGTTTTCCATGACAAACACGTCACGTGCTGTGCGGGCGCCAAGACAATTGGTGGCACACGTTCGCAGTCACAAACCAGGGCGCCTGCTGTTTGCACAAAACCACAGAAAGTGTGTCCGCGTTTTCCCACGTAACGGAGATTCTATTTGAGAAGAGATAAATCGTTTGTAGAAAAGGAAATTGTTCAACCTTAGCTGCGAAGAGACCATCAGGATATAAAACGAGTCAGATGAACAACATGCCCCAAGAAAGCTCCCCCATTCCAGTGGCCGTGGAGCAGTTCGACGATGAGCAAGCTACGTCTGATGGCACAAGTCTACGCTTTACTTATGATCTGTCGTTCCAAAAGCTTGCGCTCAGCCACGCGCGCTAGTTTGTCCATGAAATCTTCTGTGCAAAGGTAGTCCCTGTCAGTCAGCTTGTCGCCTTTTATGGCCAGTGCCAGATCCTTCGTCATAAAGCCTGCCTCTACGGTCTCTACACAGGCATCTTCCAACGCCTCGACAAATTCCTTAAGCTTCTGATTGTTATCAAGTTTTGCCCGATGACCGAGAGATCGTGTCCACGCGTAAATAGAGGCTATCGGATTTGTTGATGTCTTGATTCCCTTTTGGTACTGCCGATAGTGCCGCGTGACGGTGCCATGGGCTGCCTCTGCTTCGATTGTCTTTCCGTCTGGACAGACAAGCACACTTGTCATCAAACCGAGACTTCCATATCCCTGGGCTACGACATCCGACTGAACATCTCCGTCATAATTCTTGCACGCCCAAACAAAGCCGCCAGAGCTTTTGATTGCTTGGGCGACCATGTCATCGATCAGGCGATGTTCGTACCTGCGGTGGCAACAAGAAGAGTAGAATGAGGAAGTAGTGTCAAAAAAAGGATTTTTTTGCCCGAAGGTATCGGACAGAGATATCGCATCCTTACCAGAGTCCAGCCTCCTCAAACTTTTGCTTGTACTCCTTCTCATAAATTGTTTGAAATATATCCTTGAACCTTCCATCATATTTTTTGAGAACCGTGTTTTTCGTACTGAGGTACAGAGGCATCTTCTGGTCCAGCGCGTACTGAAAACACGAGTGTGCAAATCCTTTGATACTTGCATCGGTATTATACATTCCGAGAGCAACGCCGCCGCCTTTGAACTCGTAGACTTCGTGCACCTCAGGGTTAGACCTGCACACACTCACAGCTCCTCATCAGCCCCTTTCAAAGAGGCCTCATCACAGCAGCGACGAGGCCCGAATATTATTGAGGCGGAGCACTTTCATTAAGCCATACGGCCGATGAACATCCTCTCTAACAACCATGACGGCCTACTTGTCAGCAGGGATGAAGCTCATCACAAAGCGGCCAGGTTTGTCCACGGTGAAATCGAGCGCTTTGTATTGGTCAGCGTGAGCATGACGACCAATGATGATTGGTTTCGTCCACGAAGGTACTAGGCGAGGGACCTGAAAGGCATCAAGGGTTTAATCGTATCTGATGAACGTTTTGTTCAATGGCTTGTCTCAATAAAAGGAAGCAACGTGCACCCTACACTTTGAGCCTACGTTTTTCATCAGAATGGGAGCTCGAAAAATGGTGCCGTCCAGGGTGTTCCTGATCGTTGCATTTGGCGACTTCCACATTTTCTTGAGGTTGAACTCTGTGGCAGGCCAAATCACAATTAACACGAGTAGCAACACACGATTTGCTACGGTCGCGCGCTCGTTCACTTCAGCGGCTAGTCATTTGCCCTCGTGAAAGATAGTATCTTACTCGTTCAATCGAACTACGAGCTTACCCTTCACTCTCTGTTCATCTGGCGTGATAGTCGCACATTTAACACCAACCCCATGGCGTTTGATGGCCAGGGCAGCATCTATCGTGACCTGATCATCTGTCTTATCGCGGTGTTGAATGCTCAAGTCGTAGTACATCAAAGGAATATCAAGATAGGGGAGAATCAGCTGAACGCATAGGTCCATAGTGTATAAAGATACTTTTTCTTCGCTGTGTGTTGTTTCAAAGGGGATCTAGGTCAATGTGCTTCACGAGGAAATAAGTAGTCTCTGTAACGTTCGGAGATAAACCGAGTCCCAGTTCAAAGTCTTCTTTTAGACTACTCTCCGCCCTGTCTTGAATTTGCGCTTTAAAACCGCATGAAACGTATTGCGCGGCATAGTCGCAAGGTTGCAGTATCAAAATGGAATGACCTGGTATAAGGCGAGCCTCAAGGCTGAGGGACTGTAGCAACGACGAACCGCAAAAGGCTTTTGTGGCTGCCGAGAATAGTAGAGCACCTTATCGCTGGTATGGAGGATAGATCGAGCATCAATCTGGTCGGTAGATGTTCGCGGGAACGGGGAAAAAAGTGCATAGAAGCCTTCCACAACATGTGAGAACGTCATGCGGGAGCTCTCTTTCCTCGCCATCCTACCTTCTCCTTGATCATTGCCCAGATGACCCGGGCCATCTCATCGCCGTCCATCTCCACCACTGGCTGGTCCACCTTGATTCGCTGGAATCCTGACATTTTGTTCATTATTCCAGTTTGGCTTAGTGCGTTGCTACGTTCCTCCTTCTTTACCGTCTTGCAGGAAGCTGAGGATGGTTGCACTCCAGACGCGGTCACTGCAGAGTCGTGACGTGACACACACACAGACTCGGCCACAATAGAGCTAGTTGAGAGTAATGCAGCACAGAGGCCGGTATGCCAACTGCGCAGAGAGAGATATGAATTGCGGACCGTACCGCGTGCCACACAAGAGTTTTTGACATGTTGCCCTTCACTGGGCGAACAAGAAAGACTTTGCAGAAACGCTTCGAAGAAAGTGTTCTGCGCACGTGTGTGGCGGACCGTGGATAGGTAGGTACGCAGTGCAAGGACGCTTTCGTCCAAAAACATTCGCCGCAGGAGTTCAAAAGCGCCGCAGTGCTACCTTAGCTGAGTGACATGCCGCGCTCCCAGATTGCTCACCAGGGGGAGGACGACCGAAACCATCGACTTGCTGGCCTCCACAAAGTGGAGACAGGTAGCTCTTGGCACGTGATACGAGACTTAGACCGCGCCTGACGAAAATGCGGGTTTCAGGGACGGTTTCTGGGTGCGTGACAGTTGCAAGGTAATGGCTGTTTCCCGGGTAGGGTGTGCGCGAACATGGTATGTGTAGATGACCCGTTCCGTCTCCACTCCGCGGTGCAGATGCTGGAGACACAGTGCACCGCAAGAGGTCCTTGTAGCTTTGGCGCAAAAATCCTGAGCAAGAATTGGTAGGCTCACGGGGCAACACGGCGGGGACGAGAATTGCAGCAGATGGACGACAACGGGAACCACTAAACTGCGAAGCACTCCGCGCATGCACGGGCGAGAAAAAAGCGAAAAAAACACAGAGAAGCGGGTACATGGTATGTGCAAAACAAATTACAGTCCCACTTTTTTTCGGATGAAAAAGTGCCTCTATATGTGCGACCAGAGCACTAGGTACATCATAGGAGCACACGCTGTTTTGAGGCACAGCAATCAGGCGATCTGGCAAGACACGGAAGAGTGAAATGGTGTTGTCCTGTGTGTGCAACCCATAGGAGCACACCAGTAGGCCATCAACCGTTGCCGGGTGAGTGTGTGATAGAGTCCTCGCAGGACTCACTGACTTTCTACCAAATTTTACCTGGCCACCACGTCCAGTTTCACGTTTACAAGATTAACATAATGATCCACGAGCCGGCCATATTGCGTGGCACAAAACACTGAGGCTCTGCATAATCGACAAACATGAACACCATTGTTCTAGACCCTGTCTCCACTTACAAAGGTCTCGGAGACATGGTCTTTCCGACATGGCTGTTGCTGTGAGGGCTCGAGGTAACGATGCGCAATTGCATGTGCTTTCAAGATTGCCATAAAATCTTCAACGCTTCCATGAGCCAGAATGTTGAGTCTTGCACACAAGTACAACGAACTACCGTGCTGCATCGTGCGTACCGCTGCGGCGCAACACTAGCAAAAAATTCCCCAGAACACCTTGAACGTTACAAGGTCCTGCACTGAGGTTTACACCGTCAAAGTATCTTTATCGCTCTGTAAATAAGTGACGGTTTTTTGCCTGGGAATGGGGATGGCACAGTCTCCAGCAGCTCGGAATTCGGTAGTCTCCTATGGTTGCGCGCGTGTCACCTTACTGGTGTCTTTGTGATCTTAGAGGCCTGGCTTGTTATTTGCAATAAATTCAACCAGCATAGCTACTAAGGTGAGTTTGGGTTCGAACAAGTTCTCTTGGTTCTCATAGGTACGGCATCCCAGGAACCAGTGGCTGAAATGAGCTCGACAATGCAATAACCTCCGATTTCACGTCGACCTAGGAATTGAGATCGGCTTCGCAACTTACAGCGTAGTGTCTGGCCCAACAAGCTCAGAAAAGACGAAAACATAAAAGTCGTTCCGTTTCTGCTGAGTGTCTCGTGATCCCTGCCGACATGTCTAAGTGGCTGAAAGAGACTAAATGGTGGAACCGCATGTGAGCACTTTCAAAGAACTGCAGTGGCTTCGCACGGTGTCCGCAAACGCGTGTAATTATGCTGGGCGAAGCGTTGCACCTCACTGAAGAAATTGCCGGCAAGTGTAGTGTTCTCATGAAACCACAATAACAGTGAAACTCAAAACACGCAAACAGACTTGCAGCATTTCGGGCGTGTGTTCTCCGCTTCTTCGGTAATGGTAAAATCCGCGCATCGTCAAAGGATTCAACGTGCTTTAATGTGGACTTTGTGGGTCCCCTTGCGTATAAATCTAGAAAGAGAACGAACGAATCTCCATACCGTACAGCTGTGAAAGAATTATCATGCTCTGAATGTATTTCCCTCTGGCGCTCGGCCCATGCAGTGTGCAGAAATGATCTATGTCTCTGCAGTAAAGATACGTGAAACCAACGTTACTACTGCGACACCGCTTTCCGGCTGCCCGCTTTCAGAACACGATGTCTGCACTAGTGTTCCAAGGGTGCTTGCTTGTACAGAATGTTGCCTTCTGCGTCTTTGACCCCCCCACGTTTGCCACAGCTGCCGAATGTTGCTACGCATCTGACTGCACGGTTTGGGTGCGCGAAAGGCGATACGTGGTCTTTGTTGGACAGCGCTAACCCAAACATCCCACAACTGCGAGGACAGCTGCTGTTGATGAGCCTCGGACTACGGCCCTACCGGAGCGCCTACTTCTGGACGCAATCTCTATGGCCTGCTTGCGGCGGCATTACACATAGCACCCTGCAACATATTGCCGCATTACCACGGCGATGCGGGAGGAAACTGGCATCTCTAAATATACGGCGTTGCAAAAATTAACCACAGGACAGAAGACCGCGACTAACGTGCACCGCTTGGAGCGATATGTCACTTTTTTCATGCTGTTCAGGTCGAATGCTCGCCAAGACTGCGTGCCCTACCTGTATTGACCAAGCCCGAAAGATTCTGACCGCTCAGACCACGCAACGGGAAAGCGACTGTCCTGTACTACCATTCGTCCCCCACAGACGGATTCCATTTCAGGGTTTGCTCAAGAGGTGGTTTTTGTCTTCTTCGCCTCGACGAGTGAAGTGTACAATCCACTGCGGAGTGCCCCACTGAGAGAATAAACACTGCTGTCTCTGGAGCTTCAGAATGCTAAGCATAATGCGGAGTTTCTTTTCGCTTGCCTACAAGAATCTAGTCACCGGATGTTGACACAGGAAATGTGCCACGCATGTTTTGGCCAGCCAAACGGGTCAGCTTGAGACCCCCAACGGCATATACGCAAGTTGCATTTCCCCAAAGGGGATGCGTCGGCAGAAAATCCGCGGCACGTCTCCACTATAAGGATTCCCATCAGATGCAGTTCTGTCACGCTCTCTAGCAGGAGCCTCTTCATCACTGCCTTACAGTCACCACCCGCCGACGGGTTCCTTGACTTCGATGTCTCAGTTGCATGCAGGTGGGGGTGGTAGCAACGCATGCTGGAAGGGCGCGGGCTGGCAATGCCATGTAACGCTACTATCCCCACAAGACGATTTGGCAAGTGGTCTCCTCATATGAGAAGGCCACTTACAAAAGCGGATGTCGTTGTTATTCTGCGACAAGCAAGTGTTTCGGCTTTCTACACTTCCTCTTTTATGCAGCGTACACTGGTTGCCTTGTCTTCCGTCCTGTGTTGTGTGCCTGTCTCCGCGGGCAACCGTTCGTATGTACCCTGGACCAGCGTGTCGAGTGGTCTTCGCCAGGGAAAGCTTACGGAGCCTATACGGTTCATTGTTTTTGTTTTGTTTTCCTTTTAGTTTCAGCCGGCGGGAAGACTTTTTGAGGCGGATTTCATTTACAACTTGGACGTGAAGGAAGCCGAAAAGATTAGGATAATTGCCTTTTGGGGATGCCACAGGGTTCTGGCGTCGAGCGAACGCGGCCGTTTCCGGCAACACCCACCTTTCCGCCCCGTGATTGGACCCGTGTGTTGACTTTCGTGGCCCAGTTTTGTACTTTTGTTCTGTCTCCGAGAAGTACCACATCCGATTTCGCCGTTTATAGGGTTCTCTATCCTCGCGAACTGTAGGTCAGCCGAGCCCCCTCCGCGTGCCATACAACCATGCCCTGTCCCGGTTGGCCACTGCCTCTGTTCCCTGTTCAACCACTTCAGGTCTGGCATAATCACTTAAGGAAAAAATCGCTGTAACGACATCTGCGCGATTACTTGCATGCTCAAACGCACTGCAACTCGAAGAAGCGACTGTTTTCGTACTCGTACTCGCAGTCCGACGCCTTTACAGCTGCGCCTTCAGCGCCGCAGGCAACACATGTGCTGATCTCTTTCGGAAGAGGATGTTCACAGCCACTGGATTCCGACACTCAGTTTAGTTACCGTTCGTTGTTACACCGGGGAACTCGAAAAGAGGTCGGCGACTGTTTATTGTTTGTTCTTCGACAATGGGACAGGCAGGGGGCGACTTGTTAAGAGCCGTCCTGACCAGACAGCATGCTATCGAAGTTGGCGTCGTCCTGCTCTTCTTGGTGGCATACAGTGCCCAGCCGCTACTTGTAGATGTCATCAAGATTAATGGAGGGGCACATCCTAGCACCTTCTCAGTTCTCATCCCTCACTACTACTCTATGGTTCTTGTGGGCACGTTGCCCACAAAACAGAAGCTTTCGTAAGTCCGATGTTGCAATGCACTCGCCAAGAAACGAGGGCGTCCAGCGGGTTGGATACATACGGGTGAATGGGGGCAACCCATGCACGCACACTCGCGTACTCAGCTTGAAACAGGGTGAGCTCTCGGGGACTAGGAACGGTTCCGATCAACGAGAAAAGCGATCTGTCTGATGTCTTGTGTGGGTTATCTGCGATTGTACGCGCTGAACAATTTTTGAGAAAAACAGTCGCACATTTATTTTGTTCGTTCACTGTTCGCCGCTTTGTTGACAGATTTCGCAGAGGTTTCCTCTCATACGGACGTTGTACGGAGGATATAACAACTTCTTTGTATCAAACTATATTTGCGCATAAACACTGGTATTAAACATACCGCTTGTCACGTAACACAACTACCTTTTAGCAGCAGTAGAGGCAATAATGCATCGCGGCCTTTGTCGATACATTACCCGAATTCTTGTGCGGGACTGTACTTTAATCGTAGATTCCAAAAAATGTATCTGGTGATGCCGGACTGTTCATTCTGAAACTCTACGCCCGTTGTCGTCCACCGTCATTTGCTCACCACTGCCACTGCTGTGTACGACGCGACGAGGAGTCGACTGTCGGCGTACCGGGCTTCCGTTTATGTCTGCATAAGGCAGCGCGCCGCCAGAAGAATTTTGAGTCTCGACTGTGCAAGCATGCTTCCAGGCTGTGTGGATGCTATATATTGCCTTCAGAGAATGCGATTGGCGAAGGGGAATGATCCTGTCTACTTTGGACATCATCAACCAGTTGCTTAAAAAAGGTGTGTCCACAGCGTTGCGTTCGTGTGGACTCAATGTCTTCGCTCTCAAGACAACACATTGTTATTAAGAGCTCTGCATGCCAGACGTGAGGACGAACATACAAGAGAGCAGTTCGAGACGCGCCTATCTTCCCAATTAGCGCGGAAGTGGCTAAGACCTGTCTCATGCTACCGAAGAGAGACGACTGTCTACGTCTTCCCATGCAGGTGGTCGTTTTTACTGGAGTGGGATATGCGTTGCGGACGTACTGGATCCTGTGCGTTGATGCATTGGTTGCCCCCCTGTACAGCCACACTTCTCCGTGGTGCCCCGTTGCAAACGCACGAATGGAACTCTTGCGTATTATTTAACACCTAGTGCGACATTGACAAGACATCCAGAATCAAACTTACAGATACACGGCTACAGTCGTATCCATACAACCGCATGGCCGTGGTGTTACAGTGCATTTAGGCGGCCCTGTCCAATGTTTTTTCGCTATTTTGCAGCTGGCCTACTGTATTCCGGGGCTGCAGTGTACATCGTTATTGACAGTTCGTCAATCGTCTGGACGGCGATTTGGTCCATGGTACTTCTTCGCCGAAAACTGAAATTATTCCATTGGGTCGGAGTAAGTACCCCAGAAGAGGTTAAGGACGCATGCCTGCGAAGTGTAACTTGCATACAGGTTCTCTGGACTGGCGTGATTCGTCTTTCAGGGTTGAATTCACCGGGGGTGGCGCAAGAAAGTTTGAGCTGTCAGATACCTCAGATGTCGCTGTGGTCAAGGGTCTGTGCGACTGACATCTTCAGGCTAAGCTGTCGAGTCAACTCTGTTCATGCTGGAAGCCTTCCGTTGAGTTATTGAAGTTCACATTGTGCCTGGATGAGGCCACGGCACTACATTTGTTAGCACATTACCTAGATATAGTCACGATCAGTGCAGGTCGATCAATTACTCTTGGCGTAGTGCCAAATGCCGTTGACGTTCGGGAAACGCACTTACGAACATAAGGGGAGCAGCTCAGCGACCACATCATGACACGATTGAGATATTCAAGCTAAAAAGTCCTGCGAATGCATATTGACTTCCTGTTACTGTTGGCAACCCTAAACAGCTGTGCTGGATATTGCTGTTGTTTTGATTGTAGCTTTATATGGTGCTGTTGACTGCGCTGTTGTTCGGATTTTACGTCTTGCAGATAGGGCTGATTACACTTGGGATATCTCTGAAGGCGTGTCAGCTGAACTTCACGTTCCACGACGAAGAGTTTTTGGGCGTTATCCTCACTTTGGTGGCATCGATATTGATGGGCTTGACATTTGTCCTCAATGAGAAATACATGAAGGGTGTCAAGAAAATTGAAGGCCCGAACCTTGTCTGCATGATGGGGTAGGTCTGGATTTAAACATGACTGTCGCGAAGCTGTTGAGCGGGTCGTACGTCGCGCCTTTCAGTTTTCTAGAGCGAGCTGTTCGACTAGCTTCGTTGTTCAGTCACTGCACCTGTACCAATAGGCCGGTGGAGATTAGTGTTTCGCGCGTCGCCGGAATTACCGGGTGACACGTGCCCTTCCGCTTCTTCCGTGCTACCTGCCTACCACGCAAGGCTGCGAGATGTGCGATTCTGCGCTTCGTCGCCACGTACAAGCACACTGTATTTCAGGGTTATTCGATAGTTGCTACTGTCTGTTATGAGCGGTGACGGAAAGATAGAAGCGAACCGACAGTGTAATGCATTGGGGGTGTCAGGTAGCACATTATCTCGCATGCAGTGCTGATGGCGTTCCATCGTCTGCCGACCATCCTGGCGTCGTGTTGCAGGGTGTGCTGCGCCGTACCGATCACGCTGTGGACCCTTTTTTGGACAGTTCCGCGGTTTAGTGAACTCGTGATTGACCCAGTTCGCGAGCATAACGGCTCCTTCAAGGTATGCTCAGTCCAGACCTTGCACTTGTTTGGATTGAATACTTTCGTATCAGCTAAAACGGCACGCGAGAGCAGGTGAAAGAGTCTAGCGGACTTTAGCAGTAGCGCTGCTTCGGCGCTGAATCCCAAGCCTTGGCGTACATACACGGAATGTTCCTAAAGAGTTTCGTCATGCAAACCAAGCAGTCGTGCGTCGATGGGATGAACAACGTAAATAGTTGCAACACTGATGTTGTCCGCCCTGCCAGTCAGGTCATCTCTGTTTCATTTGTGAGTTGACACTCACGTCGAAGATCTATGCGCCAGGACGGGTTTTGTGAGAAGGGGTGGACAGTATTGCTATTTTCGTCGCTTGCATACGAGAGCCACGCGGTAGTAACTCCACAGAGAAGTCTTGGGCTGCAGGTAGCGTCGATGCTGACTGACTGGTCCTGTGCATTGCAGACGGTTGCTTGTTGCTTTTTCTGGCTGTTCGCTTCATGCTGGTTGCATTCCGGCACTCTTTGGTTTCTTATGGCCAACTACGGGGCCGTCTCGACCGGCATACTTAAGGTAAGAATGATTTAGCGTGCAGCCCCAGTTTGCCGGGAGGCCGAAGCACAGGTGGGATTGTGAGGGCCGAACGGTTGACTAATTCTGCTGTCCAAGTTCCTCGGTAACACAGCTTGTTTAACATATTGTGGAGGAAGATGTCTGCGCTTCATCTGGAACTTGCAGCCCGCTGGAAGCTTCGGGGCTGCAGCCTTAGTGTCAGTTTTCACTTGCAGTTCATTTGAAGGAAGAAAGGAATTGCGCCGAACTCACAGTGATGCACTCAGGTTTCATTGTAGCACTCAACTGAAGATTTCCGAGTTGAAAGTCATGCAGGTTGACAGTAAGTGAATCTCATTTTAAGTATAGAGTGGTCCGGTTGTTTTCTGATCTTGAACTCTGCTTTCAGGGAGTAAAGGTCGCCCTTGTTTTCCTTTTCTCTCACGTGCTCTTTTGTGACATCCAACCACATCAATGCCTAAATGTCTGGACCGGAACTTCGGCGTTAATCGTAAGCTACAGAACAGCGTCAACGCCAGGTCCTCATGCGTACATTTATAGGGGGTCCTGGGTCTGTCGTAGCGTCGAGGTCTTCGGTGCGATAACAAAGACGGCCGCTTGTAAGGGGTGGTCAATTCGAGCTAGTGGGATAATTATAGTATTTTAGAAGTGCACTGCCTTCACATGTTCAGCCTGTCGTTTGGGGTTTGATTATTCGCGTTGTCAGCCGATTAGTGTTACATGGGTAGACGAGACGCTGATGGTTTATACGGAAAGCTTTGTGTGTGTTGAATTTGCTCGCAGTGCGTTACTGGCGTCATTCTCTACTCCTTTGCGAAGATCCAGTGGTCTGGGAAGTCCGAAGATAAGCCAACTCCTGACGTGGCCTCTGAGGCATCTCCGACGTCAATTGTCAGTGTACTTGCACATCGAAGTAGTCCTTCAGGGCGGGAGATTGTAGAATGTCACTGTTCAGGATGCTCCGCCAGCAGGGTGTGTGCTGGACCATGACAGCGCCGTGTTCAGAAAAACACCTGTAGGTGAAATGTTGAAACAACGGCAAGCAATTCTTTGTATGAAAACCAAACGAGGATGTTGGCATAAATAGGCGTCTGTGAGACGCTCTGCGCCACTAGAGCGTGGACGTTCGCATACATTCGACTGTCCTGAAGAACATTTAACGCCGGCACACAGGCGGTGCGCGTTAGGAGGATACGGTTGTGTGGACAGGGCGTGCTGGGTTCAAACTCGTGTACGTGGGTCTACGCTTACGCTTGACAGTGAGGCATGATTTTACCTAGCCGAAACGCGCCCCCCTAAATTCCAAGCACTCACCTTTATGAGTTTATTGAAAACAAAGTTTTTAGCTCTCAGAGCTGTCACGCCCAGTTTACACAAGTGTTCTTGAACGCAGTACACACTGTGTCATGACTTCATTGTCCGAAAGGCAAGACACCTTTAAAATATTTTCTGCTTTGTTCCATTGTCTATCTGATATTTGCTTGTCTTGACTCTGTTTATGCAGGAAGATGGGGAGGAAAAGAAGAAGGTGGAGCGGCAATAATTGTACGTTAGTGTGGCCACACTTCTGTTTTGCCACCGATAAAGAATGCAACGGAATCTTTATTTGCATGAACGGGATAAATGTCTGCAAGGCAGTCCAGGTGACGAGCAAAATGTTGTATATATAACTTTTTGTTTTTGCTTTTTGTAAACAATAACTTGATCTAATGCAGGTTCTCCATTGAGGACTCCATGTCGACTGCATTTTCTGTCGCGTGTGGTGTACCTCCTTGAGCTCGTGTCTCTGAATCGTTCACCACTACGCATTGCATTTGAGCGAGTTTTGGGGATGCGTGGTTTAGCGAACCAGATTGTGCATTACTTAACAAACGGGATTGTGCTCTCATATTCAGCCACAGTTGGTTGAGGATAACACAGGAAAAGCCACTTCCAGGTGCAGGGTTGTCTCCACTGTAGAGGGGCATCAACTACTAGCGGGCACTGACCGCGGACCGGTGGCTGTGAGGTTTTCTTAAGTAAAATACCTTAGAAAACTATTGAACCGCAGTGGCTCGTTCGTTTGGAAACATGTGTTCGTTGCTGTGCCGTAGTGGCGGGAAACCGTGTACAGTTAACGGAAGTTGGAGCACACCCCTGATAACAGACCTGCTTAAAGCCTACGGGGAAGCTCTCTGTGGAACCATTAGCAAAGACTACAAACAACAGGAAAACATACCTCCCTCAGTTTTACCACGCACCATCCGGCTAGAGCCGGAACCAGGTATAGGGAATTCAATTGTATGCATGCCAAGTCAGTCTGTGTTCTAGCATTTCAAACACTTCGGCTGTACCATGGTGTCTGACGACGCCGGCGCCGCTGTTTTGCTGTCGAAAATAAACCAAGTCCACGTGGAACATCCTTCGTACGGCAAGATCAACAGCTTGCGGATGTCCATAGCGTCGGTTCCCCCTGTTATACGTGAGTGCATAGACGAAAAAAAACGGCGCGAAGATGCATACATTGTCTGAACACTCGTTAGTTGATGTGCACACCTCGGCAGTAGGTTGCAGCGACAGTTAAATGGCTGCTCTTCGGGTGTGTCTATTTTTACGAGGACTGGCACTCCCTTGGTATCTGCTGAAATTTGCACTTCCTTAAGAAGAGGATGTTGGAGTGCGTCGTGTGTCTTTCCTAACGAACAGTGTACAGCGGAGGAGGAAAAAGACCCCACGCAGCAACAAACTATGTGTGTCCCGCTGATGCCCTTCTTGGACGTGGTGCTTGACAAAAAGATGCAAGGCGTGACAGCTAGCACAGGTCAAAATGACATAGATAAGGTATGGCAGTTGTGAATGCGAGCTCTACAAACTCTCCACTTTCATTAGTCGCGGCAGAATGAACTGGTTTGACCCCCCTCGCGGTGGTGTATTTCCTGAACGAATTCGGCTTCTCATAAGTATATATATATATATATATATAAAATAGAATGTACCAAAATACAACAGTTTTCACAGAATTTAAAGGGGTAGAGTTCCGGAGTACGCTGTACCGTACAGTATTTCGTGGTCCTCCTCGTGCATCCTCGCATTTGCTTTCTGCTTTGCCGCGACCAGTCTTTCGTGGTCGCTTTTAATCACTGCCTCGCATCCTTCAATCTCGTCTACGAGTTCCATGAAGCCGTCATCTTCACTGGGACCTCGGAGTTTCAAAGTGCAGGAGAAAGAAGGGTTATTACTGACGAACGTGTGTCGTTCTAGTGTGCCCCGGGTGAGAATAGCCTTATCCGCCATCATCGGCGCAGGCAGGAGGTCCGCAGGGACCATGACTGGATCCACGTCATGAAAGAGGCCACCCGACAACTCAGCGTCCGACGCAGCGATTAACCCTTTCCTTTTGGCGTGCTCGCGTTCTCTCTTCTCAGTGTCTTTTTGGGTGGCAGTGCTCGCCTGTGACAGCGGATATGAAATAAAACGGCCGTTTACCAGAAGCCCTGGAACCAGAGCAGCAGCACCACATGCTCCGGAGGCAGCATTCGGCACGTATCGTAGAGAATCAGGCTGCCAGGAGATGTCGCCAACCAGAGAAGTATTGTAGGTGTGGTGGGCATCCACGGAGAGCGCTGCTTCTCCCCAACCCAGGTTCGCCTCGACATAGTTGTTGGCACCGCTATTATTCCAGCCACATGATCCACCAAGCCCTACACAGCTTGTGTCAAAGCTGGAGGCTGCACAGCTAGTGGTCTCATTAGCATTCAAACTCATATTCGTAGCCGTCTGCGGCCAGTAGTAGACGCAGTCACTTGCTGGTGCCTCACAACCAGTTCCACCGTTCTCAAGTGGCTGACAATCCGCATGGTCCAAGCCTACTCGATTCGCACCAATGAAACACCCGCTGAGGTATGTTACTGCATTCTCCGCTGCTTGCTGTTCCGCAAAAGTCACATACGCTTTACCTCCTGGCACGGTTTTGGTCTGAATGATCTCACCGAAGTGGGACAAATGCCGTTCAACTTCTTCCTCAGTGCAAACCGGATCCAGACCTCTAACCACAACCTTCGCTGTTGCGCCTCCTGCCAGGACACCACGTTTTCTCTTTGTTGGCACAAAACCACCGCAATAGTCTTGAGCGATTTTCTGTGCCTGGTAGGCAGTGGCAGCATATAGTTTCGCCATTGCAGACTGAACTGAAGGGTCGTGAAATGTACCTTGGGCTGATGATGCTCTACTGTTGTTTGACCTGTTTACACGGATTCGGCGACCTCGGCAGATGGCACCATTCATTTCTGCCAGCGCGCGATCTGCTTCGTCGGGGTCGCGAAAGTGCACAAACCCGAATCCACGGCCAGTGCCTGACAGAGACCGAGACCAGGAATCCCAAGCAACAAAAATTATATCATTCGGACTCACAGCGAGATGCTCACAACTCAAGCCTCCTTTGGTGGCGGATTTTTTTTGCAAGTAAGAGTCACTTTCAGTTGAACCAAAATGATCTTGTTGCCGTATCACTCGGTGCCTCGCAAGCAAAGATGCCGCATCTTAGAAAACCCCGAGCGTGTCGTGCTGACTAATCACCCAGACAGCGATTGGACAGCCTGGAGCTGTAGAGCTGTCACTTTTTGTCTCGACCAGAGGCCGCGACCCTATCAGTTGTTTCAGTCTGCTAAACGAGAGTCCTTAGGCTGCCGTCGACGCTGCAGTCACGCTCTGACGGACGGCGAATGCTTCACAATCTATGACGGCTGCACCCTAACCTGTGTTGGGATCCGTAATAAGCTTCACAAAGCAAACGGTATTGTAATGCTGATCGAAGAGTTCCTCGATTTCTTCGCGGCTGGTTGCAGGATCTAAGCTGCCAATCCAGATAGACGTGCTGTCCGGCGGTGGACTCCCTTGAGACTGGCGACAAGAGCTGTCGCTGATGCGCCTTCCTACAATGATGCACACACCAAAGGGGACAGGCAGCGCAATTAATGTCACGATGTGCATGCTATGACAACACTTCCTTGTTGCCAGGTCGGGTAGCACATGCACCTCGAACAGGGTCGAACTATCCCATACGCCAGGAGCAAAAACAAAGTTCGCATACACTCAAGAAAAAAGAGACAAAGCGCTTTACATTGACCACGTTTGTAGTACCTTCAGACTTCACTGCACCCAGGTAATAGAAATATGTATTCTGTCGTACAGGTGAACCATCGCCCGTCTATTTATTGTGCCTTACCACGAATGGTTCGCACAGAACCTACAAGACCAATGGCAGTAATCTTACAGACTCCTTTCAGATACAGTGAACGTGTCGCACATATGCAAGTACCAACTATGTTTGTTTGTGCGTCCAATAGACATTCATCTGTAAGGCGTTCGTAGTACCCGCTGCATTGGAAGACCTGGACGCAGTCTCCCCCGAGTTGCGGCTGAGCTCTGGAGGTCTTGAGAAGGTTGCTCTCGTCTCAGGCTTTTCTGTTAGGTTGAAGTTTGCCCAGTTCAACTTGTACTTATGGCATCGGCCAGGGACAAATCGACCATTCATATGCTCTAAAATGTAACTCGCATGCTTCTCCGTAGCGAATTCAACAAACCCGAACGACGGCAGTCGTGTTATCCTGTCTCTGCAGACTCGAACGTGTGTAATAAACGCATTGAATTCGAGAAACATGTCGTTCCGGACATAGGCTTCGTCAACCGGTAGCTCAGCGCGGTCAAGGTCCCCCATCCACAACGTTCTTCGTTCCTTAGGTCTGCCAGTACTGCTAGACCGTGTAGTATCGCCAGGTGCGATAACATCGTCAGCTGGACTGTTCTCATCGGGTCGCGGAATGCCACCATGACGGATAGGGAAGGAGGAGAACGCCTCAGCTGCAAATCGGGATGCAAACGTGCCGCAGTACCCGTACGACAGCGCTGAGACAGCCATATCGATCGGAGAACACTGAGGTACTGATGAGTCGGAGCCAATCAGAAACTCTGGAAATGTGTTACGGTTTAAAGCAAGTCCATCGGAGGTGAATGTTCTTTCCCACGTGTTTAGGGCCTCAGTGGCGATGTCGCATTGTGGCGTGGGTACTCAGTGCAGCAGTAAGAGACCCGGCAACTGCACACTTGTTACGGTGAATTTCAATTTGCAATTGAACAAAGATAAGAGAGATGAAATGACATATGCATAAAGCAGACATGAACGGACACAACACGCATGTTCACACCAACGGGGTCTTGAAGCAACCCATGTTGTCTTGAACACAGGTGCCACAACTCAGGGACACACGAACAAAAACAGTGCACGTCCCCGTCTTTGTTCATAACACAATTTTTCATGCCACCAAACCGCAGCCGACTCCTGTGCGGATAAAATACTGAATCACGTATACACACACACTGACACGTGTAAGTGTTTTAACAAGTTGCGGCAGAGTGGTACAACACAGTCTTGTTGTGCGAAAACGAAGTGACAGGGCGAAAACGCAGGATGTCAAGTGTCACGTCAACCGAAGACGCTGGACGTAAAAGTTCAAATCCATGAAAAATTTGCATCAGCGCAACTACAACACGTAGCCACAAGCTGAAGGCACCAGGGAAAACAGGCGAAACGGCAACGGCAGGAACATCCCATCCACCGCGTCGCGCGTGCTCATAGCAGACTTGAAGGGTGTTTAAAATGCATGCATCGCTTTTTTTAAGATGAAGTCCCCATACGAGGACAACAGCAGTACGCGCCTTGAGTTCTGCGTCCCCGTTTTGCCGATTGGGGCCCAGCCTCGTCAGGCTATAATGCAACAGGTGCATGAGTTACAGTACCAGTTCACAGTCTGTTGTTCCCTAGCAATAGGTGGCAATTGGGTCGGCGAGGGATACATGACCACATGGATTCTTTCTGGGACATGAACAAGACGATAGCTAGCACATCTCAAAACACTTGCAGCCTCAACAAATCTATGCAGCTAAAACGTTCAAAAGGTTTTTCTTCGGAACAAAAATGGGCAACTAAAACGTTCTCTTCCCGGAACAAAACTGGGCAACTAAAACGTTCTAACTCTTCTACGCGGAGCCTCTTCAGGTGTAGATGCTACCACCAGCCTTCTATGTCCGTGCGTTAGTGTGCTCGGCAGGTCTGGATTTGCCTAGTCTCTCGACTCTAGCTCCTTCAGCGTAACTCTTGTTACAGGCAACATATGGGGCGATTCTTCCCGAAGCGAGTATTATAGAACATCAGAGCGGGGGGATCAACGGGCGTTTCACACCCCCCTGGCAGACAAAGACGAATTCCTTGGGTGTGGCATTTCGTTTAAGCTGGTAACAGGCGCGTAACAAGTGTGATAAAAAGTTTACCTTGTGCTTCCATCGTATAGTAGACCAGTTCTCACACCGCTGCGAACCAGCAGCCTATGACAATCTTGCATTTGAGGCGCATCGTAATTACCAGACAGAGAGCTTCATTGCTTCTGCCTTCCATGCATCGGCCCATGTAGTATTGGAGACGCATCAGGTCCAAAGCAACCTACTTCCGTGACTGATTCTGCCTACACACATGTTGGTGACCCAATACTTGTTTACTGGCGACCGTTCCAGTCACGAAATTGATGACGCGCCGAGCTGGGATACACACGATTTTTGTGAATCCTCTTCCCCCCGACTTGAGCAGGATCTCCCACTTTTTCAGGCATGGGGAAGTGGTGGCTAACGCCGACACCGTTCCCTCGTCATGCATCGAGCTACGAGGAACATGAACTGTTCCCTGTAGCTTCCCATCCACGTGGATTGAGAATACGATTGAATCAGCCTCATTTTCACTTTCGGCCACCCTTCCACTTCGTGGATGAACGCGACTCTCCTCCTTCGAGGGTGTCGGCCAGGTCGCTGAGGCGAGAAGGGACGGTGTAGTGGAATATAAAGAGACATCTGGGAAAGACGCGTGGATCATCTGCCACAATTCTTCTGTCACAAACGGGGCAAATGGGTGAAGCAGCTTGACTAAGTCAATAGCGGTACCGACGGACAGCCTGTTTCCTTTCGCTGTCCAGGCAGTCAGTTTTCGAACGTTGGCCATGAGGGCTGCAATAGCGGTATTCAGGGACATCCGTTCAATATCGGCGGTAACTCGGGCCACCAACAGTTTCATGAGCTCGCGCTCGAACGAGGACGGGGGAGTGTTCGTCAAGTTCAGCGTCGCTGGGGTGACTCCTTGAGCATTGCTTGACAATGAGTTGTCAACTGTTGCAAAACCCGTAACTGTCGAGCAGTGGTGTCCTTCTTGCTTTGAAGAATGATGCTTAGCCGACAAAACAAGAAGATTCCACACTCTGTTCAGAAACCGGAAGGCCCCCACAACGCCTGAAGTATTCCACATCTTCCGTGCCTCAAGAGGACCCATGAATAAAAGGTAAAGTCGGAGCGAATCCGCACCGTATGCGTCAATAATGCTGTCCGGTGATACGACATTGCCTCGCGATTTGGACATCTTCTCATGCCGACGGTATACCTGGACATCCCCATTAACCTTGAGAACAGGCATTCCCTTCGCGCTCACATCCACTGCGCTTGGCGGCACTTCTACTCCATACACAGGCTGACCAGAAGGGGCGTGAACGCCAAACAGTATCTCGGAAGGTGAATCGGGTACCTGGAATGACAAATTGAATTCTTTTGGTAATATATTTGCACTTCCTCCCGCCACTGCCTGCACGCCATGCGTATTCTCCTCACGAGTCAAATTCGTCTTATCCATGAGTTCTACTGTCTCAGAAGACACAATTTTGCCAGTATCTTGCCGTTTGAACATAAAATATTTCGGCGATCCGAGGATGATACCGGGGGTGACCAGGCGCTGGAACGGCTCATCGCAGGCCACCCGGCCGAGGTCATGGAGCACTTTGTGCCAGAACCTACACAAAGAACGCGAACCACCGATCGAAAAATGCTTATGTTTTGAGTGGACATACAAGGAATTTCAATGAACAAGCACTGCATTTCAACTGGTGCACGCTAGAGTGTTCACAAAGGAAAACGATAAATTCCATTCGTCTGTTTTTTACTGAGACGCTATTAATTTCGCTTGCACCGTTTACGCCACGCAGCGGCTTACGAGGTCTCCCAGTTGCCTTCTTCATGCTCCTTAGGTGATTCACGTGCCAGCGTGACGGCGGCTTCGGCATAAAACAGCTACGTCCACCACACACGCCACACTCAAAAAGACCGCCTGAGCTCGCTAGCTTACCTGGCATACAAGAGATGGGTGACCGCGTGCTCTTTCCCGCCAACATACATGTCGACAGGCATCCAAAAGCGGGCTGTTTCCCTCGTGAATGGCTCGCGAGTATTCCGTGGATCGAGAAATCGAAGAAAGTACCACGAGCTCCCTGCCCACTGCGGCATGGTTGACGTCTCTCTCTGGAGCGAGACAGCCTGTGGTCCTCCAGCGCTCCCTTCCGCACTAGACGATGATGTCGCCTTTTCAAGTTCATCCTCAGTACTGTTTTTGACAGAAGTAGCCATGTTCATGCCATCTACTTGGTCCACTGCCAATGTCACATTCCACCACTCAGGCAGACTGTACAATGGCGACAAGGTAGTTGCTGTGGTTTCATCATCCTGGGTCAGCAAAGGCGATAGACTCGTCCTTGTCGAAGCACCTTTTTGTGACGCGCTGTCATTCACGTCGGTCGTCTTTTCCGTATTATGTGAGGCGCTTAGGTGTAAAGACAAGTCTCTTGCTTCAATCTCACTTTTCTCCTGAACTGTCGTTTGAGTGGTCACTTCGTCCTTTGTGGGTGTGCTCCCACCTTTCAGTGGGAGTTCCTCAGGCAGAAGAACAGGCAAATCTGCTTCGTTCACCGGCACTACATGACTCGCCTCTCCATGCTTCCGACTACGGATCAACGGAATCGGCTCCCCCCAGAATCGCTGCCTACTAAAAAGCCAGTCTCTCATGGCATACCTCACTTCGTGGCGACCTCGGCTATTTGTCATAGTGAAGAAACGAATAACCTCTTGTCTCGCGCATCCTAGGCTCATGCCGTCCAGAGACAGCAGTCCTTCAACTGACGAGTTAACCAGTTTTGCGTCTAAAGCGCCTGAGGAACATGATAATGTCGGCACCTGGGCGCTTCCGTATCCCTCGTCTATGTGGGCAA
The DNA here is from genome assembly GCF_000006565.2 of Toxoplasma gondii ME49. Taxonomy (NCBI): domain Eukaryota; phylum Apicomplexa; class Conoidasida; order Eucoccidiorida; family Sarcocystidae; genus Toxoplasma; species Toxoplasma gondii. Next base: position 996,199 of record NC_031477.1, read on the forward strand.
CAGCCGCCGCCGTTTCAACGCCTTCGCCGGACTGTTCTGCGCCTTGTGTTCCTGATTTCTCCGTGTTCTGGTTCACGTCCTCGCCGGCATTTTTAGTAGGATCTGCCCCTCGATTTGTCTTCTGGATGACGTCATTACTTTTGAGGTCCAATTGTTTACCCCCTTTGGAACTCCTCTTCGCTTCGCCATTCATTTCAATGATATGCGCTACATGTATTCCCTTTTGTTGAGCAAACTCTCGCGCTCTCGCTTGACTCTCTGGAACCACAAGTAGAGCATCCGTCTCATTATATAAACCTCCGAAGCCGTGTAGCTGAGTAAAAAGGCTGTCACTCATCCACACGGGAAGCTTCTTATCTGGGATAACAGGATGATCAACCATAACACCCGAAAACTGGCCATCACAACGATCTTCTTTGGCCGACACACGGTTCCCACCTTTAGCCTTCTCTTCCAAATAGTTTCGACACGTAGCTGTTCGCGCAAGTAAACCGGCATCCTGGTGCGAACTATGAACCACGACAAAAGTAGCCCCAAAAATTAACTCGGGAGAGATCGCCACACATCGGAGGTTCGTTGGAACTCTACCGGAGGGCACAACAGCGTCATTAAAGCCTGCCCGTTCCTGTTCGTGTGGCTCCTCGCACGCCTCCACTCCATCCACACAGTCCGAAACTGAGAGATCTAGAAGCAGCACATCCCGACGACCTATCCAGTTGCGCTGCATACGTTTGACATCGGCTGGCCAGTCAAGACTCTTGAGGCCATCTAGGAGCCGATCTGCATACGCCGTGATCCGAAGGTGCCACTGTCTCAGCTGGCGAGAGCTCACCGGGAAGCCACCTCGTTCGCTGAAGCCGTCGATCACCTCCTCATTGGCTAATACTGTACCTGAAAAGAAAATCCACACATAGTGGAGCGGTCGCAGTACAGAGACGCTGAAAGGCACGCTCCTGTGCACGCCTTGGAAACTAGTGGTAGCTACGCCTCGAGGGTGTCTCTGCTTTACAGAGGTGTCGTTGGAGGGGGGATCCGGTGGTCTGACGGCCAAACATCAACTTCAACTACGCAGTAAATCGGAGGCGGTGGGGGAAAGGTCTACACGAAGGGTGATCGAAAGGTCCACGGAGACTGCCGGTGCATGCGTGAATCGCCAGATTCTCGTCTCACATCCGTGCTCCTACAACCGTATACCGTACCGAGGCCTTCACACCAGTTGACATTTGCAAGTTTTTCGTATACGAGCCCCCGCTTCATCATCTGCACGAAGATCCACTGAGTCCAGCGATAGAATTCAGGACTGCTCGTGTTGACTTCCCGACGCCAGTCGACACACACGCCGAGTCTTCGCAGCTGCTGGCGAAAACGGTCAATGTTCGTCTGAACAGACAAGCGCGGAGAAATGCCAGACGCAAGCGCGTGTTGTTCTGCAGGGAGTCCGAAGGAGTCCCATCCCATCACATGCAGTACGTCTGGTTGTGGAGCTGCTCGTCTCCGTTGTCTCGCACCCTCTGCGGATGCCTCCGATGTCGTTTGGCCTTGTACATTTGCCTCAGAGCAAGCAACCTGGTCTTTCTGTATCGGCCCTTGTTCGGGCTTGTCGTGGATTGACCTGAGCGCCTTGAAGGCTCGCAGCTCCTTGAGGTCCTGCGCAAGTCGACCGTCATGATGTGAGGTGCTCTCTAGACTCCCTCGCAGCTCCGTCAGAGGTGACTCCGCCTGCCGATTGGCTAGAGTCGGACTCTCTGCATCGGACGCCTCCTTACAAACTGTGAAACAACTCCTATTTGATGCGGAAGAGGAAACGCGTCGAGTCTCGTCGGCATTCTCTCTTGACTTCACAAGCTCTCCGCGAAGACGCAGCCGCTGGTACCTCGCGACCACGTCGGCTACAGTGTATGTGAGGCTATGACCAACATGCAGTCCTGCCCCGGAAGGGTACGGGATCATGGAAAGAATGTAGAACTTGCGCCGCTCTAGCAAACTGGGAAACGCTGTCAAATCCGAATGGTGGCTGGTTTCTTCTGAAGGAGTCCCAGCTAATGGGTGACTCTCCGGCCTGGTTGCCTTCAGTTCCCGTACACGCTCCGAATCTTCCAAGTTGTTGTGCTGCCTTGGAAGAGGCGGGGAGAAATCTCCAGAGTTCTCCGCATAGTATTTGGTCCATTTCGTCTCAATAGCCTTGAAAGGATACAGTGCAACCGCTGACGACGAGTGAAACGCGTACAGAGTTGCGGGAGAAGATGTAGACAAGGAGACAAAGTGTACGGGGGGCAAAGGCCTCCTACCCGTTCTGGCCCTGGCATCGTTGAGGGAATGGCACCCGTCGTTGGTAGACACAAACGTCGAGGCACACGAGCCATGCAGAAATCTCACCAGGCTTACAGAAACGCCATATCCTCCGCATTTGTGGCCACATTTCAGAAAAAGGAGGCCGCGCGACTGCCTGCTCGACCATTGAGGGACCCCACCAAATTTTCCTATAGAACCAGTTTTACCCGGGTGGGCCGAAAATGGCATTTCCTTGCTTCCTGATGCCCATTTTGTGGAACGCTTAGTAATTTGAGTCGACCCGGTAGACGCGCCACCTCGAAGATGACTCCACCAATGACCATGACAGTTGCGATACGGTCTCTGCAGAGAAGGGCTGGAACCGCTTGAACCGAGAGTGGCTCCAAGGAACCCTCCGTGCGTTTCAGGAATGTTTCGAATCCAGAGAAAGCAAACCAGGACTACTAAATGAAACAGCACTCCACCGGCATAAACCCTTTGAGGTCCAATCATTCTACGGACGACGTTTTGGGATCTCAATGGCGGAATCAGCTACGAAGGGCGCAGAGTCGCAACCGCGCACCTGGTATGACAACCCAAAAACGGGCATGGCCACTTGATTTTCACTTGAACGGAAACCACTACAGAATCTGAAACTGGTTATATTTTTGGAACAGGATGGCCAGACTGACCGTGTGAGGGTCGGTTCAAATATTCTGTCCAGATGCACAACACCACCGACACTATGGAGTGAAGAAGTCTCGCTTCTTGCGTATGTCAAGAAGTATAAATTCACAGCGTTCTCTCAGGATGGGGCACAAGGGTGTGATCAGCCAAAAATTGCCTTGTATAAAAAAGGGGGTTTTTCTGGAGCTATCGAAGGGCGAGAGACCCTAACGTCATCCCGCAGTTCGAACGCAAACGCAGGCGGACGAAAGAGCGGCTGCGAAACAGATGATGTGAAGGAGCACCACGAAAACAAACACTTGCTGCGGTCTTTTGCTGCAACACGGCCTTCTTCAATTACTGGATTCTGACGAACTTGCAGCAGATCGTTGTTGGTGGTTTCGATTATTTTGGCCAACGGACCGTTTCCGCACCGTGTGTAGTTGTCGTGCAGACCAGTTGACGACCTCGAGCATGTTCTTAGAAGAGAGGAAACTCACTGACACTTCACTCGCCTTTAATTTCATCGAAGAAAACAGAGCCTCAATCAAGAAGCGGCGTCACCGGGGGGTCACTCCCTCAGACAAGTGCACGGGCGACATATGTCTCTTCGCACACGCTGAAGTAAGGCTGTGTAAAGAAAAAAGCCCGAGAGGCGACTGACTGGGACGTGCGCCTTCCTGGTGTTTCCAGAATTCTGGAAGCTGCGTTCTGTAAAATCAACCACTATTTGACATTTATATTCTTTTCTACTAGCGAGCAGCCCGGTCTCCGCAGACCATTGAATGTTGCTGGGAAGAAACTCGAAAGGTCGTCCGCATCTTCCTTGGTTGCAGACGTTCGGCTAACGAAATACTGTCTGCAGCCAGTAACACGATGAGATGGTCATGAATAATACAGTGAATTGTCCAGAGAATTATCAAAAGAGCATGGTTCCCGGAGGATGTGAAAGTCTCTCCATGTCTGTCACCTGTGGCTGCGTGCATGCGGGTGACATCTCTGACGAGCGCATGCTGGTGTGCGTACAGTCGCTGGTATGATCAGTCTTTCTAAGTTACCCTGTCACCATTTCCCCTGCATCCTATCCAGCTACTGGTTCCTCTTGAAGTAAAAACACTACATACTATCTGGCTCTTTTGTTCCGCTTGACCATGGCCCTGCACGGAGAGCAGAAGTGTGAATCAAAACTCACACGCAACTCCATCGTTACCTCTGTGTATAGTTCGGCCGGGTGAAACGTTCATACGCAGTAGTTCGCAGTAGTTTTCGGAACTTATTCCTGTTAGCAACCAGCCCAAACACACGGGACGAGAGCACATATCCCATTGCTGTGACCCGGAATACTTTCGCCAATTGGCTGGGCAAGCGAGGGGTGAAGGAGAGTGCTTGAAGTGAGAGAATAATTCCCGCTTCAAACCAGGAACTTGTAACGCCTCAGACGAGCAGCGTCCGAGACGTGTGCAATCGATGCTTCGTGGACCAATCTGACAGGGAACCATGACATCTAGTCTGCAGGCAAACACGGATGCGTGGCCGTTCGCTGACCTTCCACGGTCAGCAAAACAGGCACGACTCCCTTGCACCGTTTTCTTGCACCTGCGCCTGATGTCCCCCAACCCCCCCTCCTCCAATGAATGGACCACGAGACACAAACTTGGCTGTATTCTGAAGCCGTTTTATTTAGGCTTTTGCTGTTCCAGTCGGGCTGTTTCCGCAACGCGGCACTGGAGGGCCTGCATGGCTTGCCAACAGAAAACGACCGATACAACCTGTACACCCAAATTTAAGACGAAGTATGGATCCAACAACAACAAATATGAGTTGTGGTGTTTTTTTTGGTTAGTGAAATCCACAACAGAAGTAGACCGCCGACAATTCTCGAGGCAAACAGCGACTAAAACGTAAGGGCAGTCCATAAAACGGAAAGAGATAGACCCCCCGAAGCGTACAGTGATCCCCTCAATGCTTCCAGACTTGGGCATCTCAGCAGCGAGATGTGGTATCTCTCGCCATGTTACCAGGAGAGGTAGGCATGGGCCCATGCTGATTTGCAAGGGAAGAAGCCAGTGGTGAAAAAGACGTGCAATTCCAGCAAACGCGTCTGGCACGGCGAAAACTGTAACTCTCACGCAGGTCACGGAGAGCTGGGAAGGAGCATTGAACAGTCTCTCTAGAATCAGCGCTACAGACAGTGCGTGTTGCAAAGCGTTGAGGCGACGCTTTATTTTGATAGAAATGCGAATCTGGACTGCATAATAGCCGCATGAGGCCAAAGGCATATATTGATGAGACCGAGTCGGCGGTTCATTTTCATGAATGACAGAGAAGGGTTTACCAGAAAACCACACAACGCACGTGACAGTGAACACTATTAGGGCCCCATATACTGTGGTATGCGTGGCTGATCACAAAGTGTGTTTTCTGCCACACACCAAAAAACCGAAATGAAGTTGGCCCTGGTCTGGAATGCTATGTTCACCGGCAGAAAGTGTTGCCAGTAGAAGAGCCGAAATGAATCCCATGTTGTTCCAAATGGCTTTGGTCGATCAGCGCGCGAAACCCCCTAGTACAATGGAGCTTTTTCTATCGGTAGGCGTCGTATGACAGCAGCAATTTTCAATCCTTTTATCGCGTCCACGGTTTCTACGGGTCAGCATTTGTATACTGGGACATTTTTCCTGTCGTAGGTAACAACTATCAAGGATTTGGAGCTAGGATCACTTGTCAAGTCCAGTCCGTCTACTGCGACCGAGGTGGGTCTCGGAGGGACCCCCCCCAGTTTTGGGGCTGCACGTACGGCCGTTCCAGCCGGTAGTTGAGAGGCCAATTCTGCGATCCAGTGTTGATTCAGCGTGTCCGTCAGCGTATGCAACTCCGTTTCTGAAACATATTTTTCTCTCTGACGAAGGAAGGAAGAAACTCTAGTCACATGCCGAGTAAGGCCGGCTCATGCATTTTCTAGTCCCTCTGTAGAAGCCTTCTACACGTCCCTCGGCTTCGCTCAGGGTGCGTCACACACTGTGTTCCTGTTGACGCCCTCATGGTGCCCCGTTAATAAGTCAGGAACAACCAACAGGAGATTTGCTGACGTAGCTGTCCACAGTCGCGAGACCTCCACATGAGGCACACCATGACTCGCATCTGGCACCAGCGAATTAGAGAAGCGCCGAAGAGGAAAAACACTTCCGCTCTTCCTTTGTCTCCCGAACCCTGGCTCTACTGTGGGCAACTCACGTTTAGTCAATTGCTGCACCTGCTGTTGCGCGTGTCTTCTTGTTAGCCAATACTTACACCAAGGTCAACGTAAAACCGCACGTGGATGGAAGTTTTTCAACACGAGGTGTTGCTCACTTAATATAGCGTCGTACATGGTCACAGCACCCGCGTTGAGAACGCAAACTGTTACCGACCATATTGTGGACTCTTCTCACTCTGAAAGGTGACAACAGAGGCCGACCAAACACATCTGTAACGTGGTAATAGCGCTGTGAAGACGCCCGTTTGCGGAGTCTTAAACTGCTGCGAAGCATCAACTGCAAATGACATGGAAGCTCTTTGCAGTAACCTGAAATTGTCAGGACCTCCGTCGGCTTGTGCAGCGGGATACATCGGTGGAAGATGGAGCGCTATAAGCGGATCAAGCGGTTAGGCGCGGGAGCTCAAGGCTATTGCTACTTGGTTCGGGACAAGAAAACAGGTCCGATATAGAAAAGCAACCTTGATGCCAGGTTGCATTCCTGGAGAAGGATGCATTTCTCGTTCAGATGACGTTAGTTGACGGACAGGGAGTCACTGTGACCTTTTCTCTGAGACCAGAGTCAATGTCAGCCCTTAGTTTTCCCGCTTAGTTTTCCCGGCACCCTAGTTGTTGTCAGGCAGAAGAGGAGTTACGTCATCCTTTTGTACCTGTATGTGGAAACTAGCCGCGTTTCGGTATGCTGAAAGAGGGTTGGTGGCGAAGAACTTCCGCAAGCCATTGAACGTAGAAGTGGCGTTTGCTTACACGTTTTTCAACCACAGTTGAGTGCATCGGTTCCATGCGGAGAAGCATCTTCAAGCGGGAGCTCTTGTTTCAAACAAATGCCTCCTGAGAGCACCCACCCGTTCACCAACTGACTGTCGAAATTTCTGTCGTCTGCGAACGTTAACCTGTACTAGTCGCACCTGGGTGACACACAATCCACTGATGTTCTTGTTAGTGTAACATGTGCCTTATATGCGTTTAAGGGAAACTGTATGTGAGCAAAGACATCGGTCTCTCCATGATAGGGCTAGAGCAACGACAAGCTGCCCTTAAAGAATCGACCATATTGCAAGACTTGAGCGCTCACCCGAATGTCATTACATATTTCAACAACAAGTTAGATAGAAAGAAGCAGATTCTCCACATCATCATTGAATACGCGGATGGCGGCGACTTGGAGCAACAAATTCACTTGCGGCGCAACCTGCTTGAGGAGCAGCTTGAAGCTGGACGCACAAAGAATGAGTCATCCCCACCAAGCGCCGATCACCAGGACCTGAGCAACTACGCCCCATTTTTTTTCAAAGAGGAACATGTCCTTTTGGTATTCGTCCAAACACTCGCCGGTCTATTGCATCTACACTCCAGGAGTATTCTTCATCGCGATATCAAAAGCCAAAACATCTTCTTATCTAGCGACGGCTTGATCAAATTGGGAGACTTCGGAATCGCAAGGCGGCTCAATAAGGACAACATGGCAGAAACATATGTTGGAAGTCCATGCTACATGTCTCCGGAACTTTACAAACGGGAGCCATACAACTACAAGAGCGATATTTGGGCTTTAGGCTGCGTCCTCTTCGAGCTGTGCTGTCTGCGAAAGCCCTTCCACGGTGCGCAAGGTCCAATGGCGAACTTGCCTTTCTGTACTAGTGGCAACATTCCGTGTTGGGGTTAACCCACGCAAGAAGTAACAAACAGTCCTTACGTCCCCTATTGCTGTTTTAGTACACGTGGCGACTATACAACCCTAGGACTCGGCAAGAAAGATGTGGCCGTAACTGTTGCTCTTTCTCCTGTATGTTGCATCTTAAAAACATTAACTTCTGAATCCTCTACTGGAGCCTTCAGGTTCCAATATCGTGGTCCTGGCGATGCAGGTTACGCGCAACAAACCTCCAGCGCATCTTGACACTCCTCCTGGTTTGTATCCCCCTCCGTTGCACCACTTGGTCAATCGCATGCTTCAGGTTGACCCGGCTGAGAGACCATCGGCTGCCGAGATCATGGCCACTCCGTATATACTGAGGTCCATGAAGAAGCTGATTAAAAGGTATGTCTGCTGATCACTGATGTTCCCACACCCACTGTGAAAACATGTGCTGACTGCCACAGGCATTCAATGTGGAAGTACCGCGCGACGCGTGCTGCATACCTTCCGACAGCAACGAAGGCTGTATCATCCCAGAAGGTGTGCCGGTTTTTGATGGTTTGAGTCAACTACTCGATATGGTTTCAACTCCTCTTCGGAGAAAATAGTCCTCAAGAAACTCCGACGTTGCGCACTTCCGCAGCGGCGCCACTGAAATTTTCCCTCAGTATTTCTGCATTTCCTTTGCTTCTCTGAGTGTGGCTTCAAAGGCGTAACGCCTCAACAGCAGCTTCTATAAGGATTGACAGTTTTAGATGCCATAAAGGAGCACCGCTCTGAGAAGATAGGCTTTGTCCTCTTATCTGTATCAGGTACCCTCAACTGCACTACCTACAATGCTACCTCAACGACCTCTCCTGTTCAGTTGCAAAAGAACTTCCTCCCTCGAATCCTCCGTTTGATGGCTGTGACAGCTCTGAAGCTAATACAGCGTCAGCGGTAAAGCGCCAACCTGAAAGCTCGCGTGCCGACTGTGTGAACTGTCGCCGTCGAAACACCAGCCTGAACCCTTTGACCGCGCCGACCATTGACGCGTTATTCGAAAGCGTGCTACATGAGCGGACTCAGGAAGCGCCTGTGGCAGTTTCCATTATGCGCAGCAGAAAAGTTGAGTCTCTGAGTGTAAAGCAGAGCACGGTTAGTCTGATCCGAGATAGCTGTCCTCCTGTCGGGTTGGAGCCGAGGGGCGAGGGAGTGTTGCCATTACGAGGGCAGCTCTTTATGTTGTGGAAGAGACTCGCTAGGGAGGTCCCGAACTATTTTGCAGGCTGCGGTCAGGGATCAATAGATGCAACATTTACGAGTGATACAAGGTGTTCCTCCTCCGTCGTAGGTGGATGTGTTTATGAACAGACACGAAACTCCTCCGCGAGACCGGTCTGGAGAAGGGGAACTGAGAAAGAAAATTTGTCAGGAATCGCTTTCCCAATTGCTAGAAAACAAGATAAATCGGGCAGCTGTGACCACGACGTCGATGCTGAAGACGATACTACGCCGGCAACAATTCCTTGGCGAAAGCTGTCAGGCATAGCCGATGACGGAGCTGACAGTAAGCGCTCATCTTTCAGTGATTGCCCGCCAACAGAGATGTTGGCTGAAACGTGGCTTCCTTCGAATGTGAATGCAAATCTACTGAGCAATCCATTTTATTGTCGAGCCTCAATTAGGAGTGGCGACCCTCGCATCTGTAGCCCAGCTTCTGTGCCTCGGCGGGAGCACCATGGGGTAGCGTACGACCTTCGTCACGCCCTAAAAATCATGCGAAAGCGAGCACATGCTCACAAATGGCATCGCAAGCGGAACTCTCGGATGCCGGAGCCGTCCGGGCAGTCTGCAGCCACGAGTACTTCAAGTGGATGCCCAAAACCATCAAACCACGCAGAATGTCGCTCGACTGCTCCATTGGAGCCTTTGTTGCCAGAGAAAAAAGACAAAGCAGCAGATTCGGCCTCCGTTTCCGAAACTCGTCAGACAAATATGTCTTTTTCAAAGGAACATTTCCCAGAGAATTCGTACCATGCGGAAATAAAGTACAATTCAGAGCCGCTGCCTGCAGCGTCAAATGTTGAATCTAAGACGAAGCCTGCTGCCGAGAGAGTTGGTGGCAGAAGCAGTACGCGCCCCGTCGCGGGTAACAATGAGGACAAGGTCTACCTCTCTGACGAGCCTCAACGACCCTCCTTCATCACCCTGAAAGCTCTCCTCAATGAGTCGCTTGTCTTCGACGAGTAAGTTTTTCAGCCAGCGTAAGGTGTGCTTCACAGACGTTATTGTCTGGTGCAGTCTTGATTCGCACGTACAAGACTAGCTTACAGCCGCTCAGGGTAATATGCCGCTGATTTGGGAGCTGAAAGACGGACTGGCCACGAAATACCGTCCAGTGTAGCGTGGTACACAGAAGGCATCATGTTCTCCGTACGGAGTACACAACGCCGGCTGTATTTTTGGCGCAATCCGTGGATTACCGCAAGCAACCAAAAAGCGAGACAAAACTGCTGCTCTGGCGTCAGTAGGACCTGTATCATGTGACTGAACGTTATTCGACAACCTGGTTTTTTATGGCCTATATTAGTTTAGCAAAAGTGCACTCAAACTCAAAGTATAATGTAATGCAGCATCGATGGTCCCGACCCGCATAACGTTTTTCGGGGACTGCGCAAACTGCTCGCAGAGTTCCCGTAACCTACAACATCACTGGATGTGTCCGATCGGCTCGTTTTCTACCTAAGGGAGAATAACTACTTCCCATTCTCCGGATTATTTACCCACCGCCCTATCAAAGGAAAAGGGGGCTCTTTGAAATTTACGTAGTTTCGCATGATACGCGTCACCTCCTGCAACTCTTCAGGGTGACTTATAAGAACCAGAAGCTCTCACCTTTCACCCATTGCTTTAATGTCCATTGGGCGCCGCAGTATTTCAAAATTAAATAACTATTAAGAGCAGTTTTGGCTCAGCTATCTCACGTCAGCGGCACGCATGGGACAGGCTGCTTGAACGATAGGATCATCTCCTTTCCGCACCTGCCTCATCTATCCTGGTGACCCATGTAACCTGAAGACACAGTCGTCTGCTACAGTACGCTGACAGACAACGCAGCGTTCGTTCCACCCCTCAGCGACTCGACCACAGAACCTTAAAGGCAACGAAAACATGAGTGTCTTGGGTCTACAAGTATCAATAGTAAATTCCTTCTGGCTGGGAACGACTTTCCCCACCTTGAACGAAGCGTTATCGCGTTTCTGCATGTGTCGTGATGCTGAGTCGTGTTTACCCCGAGGCCGCATGTCTTGAACCCCAATCTAGTTCAGCTTTGTATTTCGCTGAGATCCCTTTTTTCTTACCGTGTTGGCGCTCAGCGTGAGTATGCCTAAGTAGGCATTCGGTGCCCAGTCAGTCATTCTATTAAAATGGCTGGAAAGCGCGTACGTGGGGCCGTGTGCCTCGGCTGCATCGCCGCCTTGGCGACTAGTTGTGAAGCAGCTTTCCAGGGCACCAGCATATCGTCGAACTTTTTTGGCACTCCCTTCCCTGATCCGCTGCAGTATTTCCTCCGGGCAAACCACTTTCTTTCGCCGGCTTCCATTGCTGATCCTTTTGGATTCCTGTCTCGGGCCACCCCGAGCGACATGTTTCGAGCACTCACAGAAAACTACAGGATGGCTACGGCTATGCCAGAGCAATTTGTCCGGGCGGCAGCTGATGCCGCGGCTCTGTTGACGATGCAGCAATATGAGCACGTCCAAGGTAAAGAGCAGCCTGTTGGTTCACATGAAAGTACATCGTTTGCTTCAACACCATCTCGCGGTTTCTTTATTCCTGGGATGCCGTTCTATCCGGCGAACTGGATGCCGGCTAAATCAATGTTTCCGCTCGCTGAAAACCCTAACGACTGGTTCATGAACTTCCTTTTTGTTCTATGGGCTGCCCACCACCCAACGGAAACGGCGCACTATGTGAAGCTCGCGAAGAGTAGCAAATATCCTGGCTGGGACCACGCGCTTGATGAATCAGGTTCCCTTTCGGGATCCCAGGAGAGTGTCAGTTACGAGAATCAGTTCACGCGACACCAGAAGACCTCACAACCTGCGACCCATTGAGAATGTGCCCACTGGCGAAACTGGAGCCACTGTAGAGGAAAGACTGTGAACGGATATTTGCTGTTTCATCCTACATATAGCGATTGCGTGAACGTCAGTATGGTATAAGGCGTAGCAGTGCAGTGGCTGACTCAAGTGGTCTAAAAAGCAAGAGCCTGCATTCTATGACGGTCTCTCAACCTGACTCTCAAATGGTTATGCTAAACGGATGTAAACCGTTTCCTAACTACCCTGCTGCTACTCAGTATAATAAACTGAAACTGAACATGCCCAGTATGAAGTTAAAAGACTCGAATCACACTCGCCTGCAGCTGATAGTGGCGTCCTTCTGCAGCAAAGGAGCACTGACGTAACCGTCACGCCAAGACTCTGCAAAACTGACCAGGAAATATTCTCGTGCTAATAGCGGCACGACTGAGGCTACTCGAGCTAGTCTCCGTTACTCTTGTGCTACACATGACATACAAGTGCTGTTTCTTCGCAAGACGCGACTTCCGCGTCTTGATGTCATTGTGCACCCTCGTAACACTAGAATGACACATAGCCTCCTCGCGCGCTTCACAGTTATTCATTCAAGGAGTAAGAGTTGGGGTGAAGATAAATTTAGACTTGCGTAAAGTTATCAGACCTGTGGCAGGAAGAATTATGGAGAAGAGCGGCCACATTTATTTCTCGTCAGAGTTCTGTTCTACTCAGGAGGCTTCTCTACTTGGATAACATGCCAACGAACCGCTTTACGATTAATTTAGCTGAATTTTGTATGTTGCAGTATTAGATCTTGTTCCGGTATTCTATATATTGTACCATCTGCCTTGGTTTGAGCGAGCCTATATAATCACTTGGAGCATGCTTGCCATAGTGCATGGCTCGACAAAACCCATGATTTTGGCATGATAGCTCATCACTCATTCGCAAACTTCATACGTTGCTGTGCCCTCTATTAGTCCTACTGAATACAGAACATCACGGAATGTTTCCGACTACATCTAGGTGCCACTCCTCACCTGTGAATAAACAATTCAGCTCTGCTAGTCTCGTGGCAGCGCCCCCTCTGTTTGCTCGTTGCACCAAAGGCAACTATGCCAAACTGTATTCATACGCCGCGCTTTTCCAATCGTTACAAATTTAGGTTCTCTGAGATTCTCATTTGACATTCAGGTTTTCCTGCGCTCCTCGGACAGGGGTTTCAAGTGTTAAGTCGACTCCGCCATTGTGCTTGAGAGTGTTGATCGCTGCTGCTGTGATTCTCAAAGGTGCCCGTACGATTTCACAAGACACGATTATAATGGTGCCAATAGCTCTTTTGACGTTTTTTTGTCATTTTGGGCGGTCCGTGCGTTGTAGCCATTGGCCCTCTATATACATGCATGTCTTAATTGCCGAGTGTTCTACATAAGCTGTCATCGAGTTCGGTTTTCCCACACTTTGCTTACCTATGTCAGTTCCACTACACAGGCACATACTGCTACCGTACATTTAGCTGGTTGGCGCTGCATTAGCCCGAAAACAACTTTGGTATGCAGCATGATGCCGAAAGCCAAGGGCCTCTCTTGGCGAACACACACAATCTCAATCAAGGCCAGACATGTGTACCTCACCATATGTGATAGTCAAACAAGCACAGTTCCTGGTATACCTCTTCAAAAAGTGGTCTTGACAAGTGATATCCAACAGCCTACACAAATGCCTAAGCGTATACACGGTTTCTGACGAGGGCATCCGCTTGTAAATAGTTGACTCTCTCTCCGCCTGTTTGCACGTACTACTGCGCCGCAAACTAGAAACAAGATTTCCACAGCACCGGCGAAGAAAACTGGTCCCCAACCCCAACCCACATGCCCACCACAAAACAGCCTTTGTCGTCACAATCATACACGCGTGTACAACGCAGGCAGTGGATGACACAGACTTCATTCTTTTGCTCAACTGAAATGTGACCCGACACCATTTGAAAAAGACATGCAAGACAAACGCTTTGTCAGAAATCATCCTTTGATTCCCACTCTTCCCTTTCCATTACCATTCCACACTCTCTTCATCTTACTGTCCTTTGTCTAACCAAGTTTGTCGCCCAGACGGGGCTACTCTCGCCCACAATACCCCGACACGTCGGTTGACATGCAGGCTGTTGATCCGATGACTGTGCCATCAGCTGTAGATCGGGACACGTGATACAAAACTCAATGCGCTGGGTCGCGTAGCCGGGGGGCGCTGCGCCAAAAGACATCCGGAAGCCAAAATCAATTCATGGTGCCTGAGCGTCCGTCAGGCCTGACGGGATGCGGTCCATCCAAGTGTTGCGTAAACAGTACTGACCAAAGGAATCCGCGGGTGCTACTGCCTGATTCGATGGAGGAATTCTATGACCAGAAAGAGGGGTGTCGAACTGGTCTGAAAACATCTCCGTATACAACACCTCAGCGTCGTCTCCCGGTGTAGCACACGCGCGGACGAGCGCGAGCAAAGACAGCAACAAAGTCTCTCCACCCCGTAGCAACGGCATTGTATACCGTTCTACGTGATCACGATGGCGGACAACTCGTTGCAATTCTTGAGTCCCGGAGAGCAGGAGCAACAAGCCCCATTCTCCGCATCGAAGTGCCGCACTGGACACGCACCCATCAAGGAAAATGTGGTCCACCATCACCAACAGAAGGACGGCAAAGATGGCACGGACAGTGCAGGTGAAAAGCCCTCTGGTCCGCTGGAAGGGGACACGCTCCTGCCGTTCAAGACGGCGAGGCGTGGGGAAGCCCATGTTATCAAACTCCGCCCCTTCTAATCCTGGTTTTATGGTGTGTTCATCCTTGTCTTCGTCCACTTTGTCTGACGGATTGCCTGGGCCGATTTGTGGGCTTTCGGCTCGCGTGGTGTTCAAAGCCTCGTCTGTACGTACACGCTCAATTCTACTGTGTCTCGTTTCGGGGGTACATTGGTAGACCAGAGACAGCGGAGACGATTCTTGCCGTTGGTCCAGAGACACCGCCCCGAGGAGTTCGTCCTCGAGCGAACGCTGCATGCGCGTCAGCGTCCCGTCACGACTGTACTCCCCCCCTCTGAATCGCTGCTTGTATGATGGCAGCGTCTCGTTCTCCGCCATCGCGAAGGCGCCTGCTTCTTTCCAGAGATTGCCGCCTTTTCTAACAGAGTTCAAATCGCCAAGGTAGGAACTCCTGAGTCCGTCTGTTTCGGCCTGTTCGCCCCCAGTGCTGCGACCGCTCGCACCTTTTCCTGACACTATTGAATTTGCCACAATGTTATAAGAGAGGCGTCTCTTACGAGAGAGTGTCCCGATGCCATCAGTAGCGGCAGCAATAAGGAGCATCCTACGGCTCGACACCGAGTCTCTTCTGGTCATACTGAAGGCGTTACCACTGCTCTCGAAGTGACAGAACAACTCAGGCTTCACCTTTTCACAGTGAACAATACCCTTTCCAGAAGCATTTACACTCTGATAACTCGCGATAGGATTCCACTTTGCCCATTCCGTTTCTGACACGGCGTCGGCGCCACAACAGAATGACTCCCGCCTTGGTTTCCGGAAACCGCCGTTTTCTTGACGAGGCGACGAATCTTCCTGGACAGACAAAAAGGAGGAGAATCTTCGACAACCGTCACTTACCATCTCTTCATCTCGTAGGAGAGGACGAACGCTTGTGAGTCCTTTGCTTACCTCGGGTTCGTTAACTCCGTCAGGGACCAGGGTATCGCGCATCAAGTCCATCTCACCTAGTTCTAGCACAACATCAGTTGTTTCTCGTCGAGCGCCGTGCGACTGACGAGGCATCCCTCGCACATGAGACTGAAGTCGTTCCAACTGATGGCCGCGTCTAGAGAATCATAAAACAGACACATCTTCCACGAAACACATACTCCTCTCTACTCGGCAACTCAACGGATAAGACATTGCCATCCTCTGTGCAAATATCTAATATCTCAACTTCACACGACCAAAAATGACTGCGAAAACACTGAGATGTACCTCTGAAAATCCCTAAGGAGTGACGCATACTGTTTATTCAGCATGTCCACCTCCGCCTCGTGTTGAAGCCTCATGTTCTTCCGCTCTTCGTGGAGTGTTCGTCGAAGCACCTCTTGCTCTTCTAAGGCCCGCCGAAGTTCAGCACTCTGTCAAAAAAATCCGACAAACGGCGATAAACATGCAAGCACGACTAGTACTAGTACAACACACGTCCACGTCTTCGTCGTTGCACACTCCGGAGACCCTGCACACGACACATGGTCGCGCGCACATTAATGATTCAACACACCTGCTTTGCAAGCTGTTCAGTGAGGTGTTTTGCCTGGTCGTCTTGTTCCTCCAACTGCTTCTGCGCCTCAGTTGCCGCTTCCTGAAGAAACAGCAAACCACGGCAACAGCATAACAACACAAGCCGCATTCAGCCGTGATTCGAGGTTTCGTGGGGGGTGGCGGTGGGGGAGACACCTCACAGATATCCTATAACCACTGCAATGGAGCGAAGGGGTGTCTTCCCCCATGGGTGACTCCTCTCGCTCTCAACAAGAGGAGTTGTGCAAAATGCGGCACACCCAACTCTGAACCAAACTGCCACTTTTTTTGACAGAATAACGAACCGACACGCCACACGTGTTCCCAGTGGTTGTGTTAGTCCATATACAGGGAGAAAGAAAAGAAGGCACGCGTGACTGTGGTGGAGTCTCCAGTTGCCATACTCTTTCCACTGCTCAAGAGAAACTGACTTCCCTGTATCTTCTTGATTATGTGGTGCTAGACTAGTTCACTCCTGGCTATGAGTTACCACACTCAAGCGGAGAGCTTCCTGTCCTCACGTACGGTGTTTATATGTAAACAGTATTCTCTTTTGACGAGCACAGAGAACAGTATTTTAGTTAACACATCATTCGTTGTAGAGCCTGACCAGCAGCTTGCGAGAGGCACGACCTACCAATGCACGTGCCTCGACATCCTGGAGTCGCTCGCGAACCAAGGCCACTTCGGTCTTATACTGAAAAGAACGTAAGAAACAGGGCAGGCACAAAAACTCAAATCTCCCCTTTCCTCCACAGCAGCGAGGTCTCCAGTCTGGGATACAACGCTTCGCTCTGCGCCTCGCGTTTCCTCCGTCGTCACCATACGGTCGCCCCGCCTGTGTAACCTCGTCCTCGTGAGAGGGTGCGCCCCACTGCGCCAACTCAGGAAAACTGGATAGCGACTACAAAGTTGCTACGCAGTGTATCCAGAGAAGACGGACTGGCCTCAGGATGCTACCCCGCCCCGTCTTGTCTCCCCTTATTCCACCTACCCATTTGCCGCCCCGTACGTTTGTTACTTACGAAGTCCTTCTCTTCTCGTTCCTTCTTGAGCACTTCGCCCAGGAGGTACGCGACTGAGAGGTGGAAGTCTGCCATGGTCTGGATCGCAAAGCCAATGCCCGTCGCTGTGAAATTGCCCTTTCCTCTTCCTTCAGCATCCACGCTGCCATCCACTCCTCTGTCCTCCACGTCGTATGCGCTTGCCCGCGTAAGGGTTCTGGTGACCGTCGCTCGAAGTCTTCGGCCGTCCGCCTGTCTGGCCTGTTCGCTCCCCCGCTTCACATGGGCGCTTGTTTCTTGTCGCGTTTTCCAGTCGTTCCCCGCGACCTTTGACCCCATTCCCGAGAGAAGACTAGGCAGTGTGGAGCCCCGGGACGAGTCTTCAGAAGGCACCATCATTTCCTGCGCTCTCTCGCGCTCCAGCGTGGGCTCTCTCTCACTTCCTGGCGAATCATACAAATCGCCCTGGGTCGTACGTTGCTGGTGTTCACTGTCATCAAGACTACCACTCGTCCACCGCGAAGAGCCGACACAAAGGCGAATTGAACCATGGATATTCTTGGAAAAGGGCAACCTAGAAATAGAGAGTGCTGAACTGCCAACATGCGACCGTTCCCCGAAGGCTTCCGGACGAGGCTCCCCTGACGCTGGGAGAGAAAACAGTGGATTCGACACGAGGTGCGCATGGAGAAACTTGAACGCCAGAAGCTTACTGTGGTGAACGACATCTTCCAGCGCGTCCAGACCTTCCGCCAACGTTTGTATGTACACCCGCGGCTGGTGCATCTTTTCGTGTCTCTTGGAGCTCGGCATTTGAGATCCCCGATTGAAGCTGCTTTCGGCTACACGTCGCGGTCGAGAGAGCGAACTGACACGGTTGATTCTGCCTTTGACTGAGTTCGTTAAGGTGGTTTCGCGGCTGCTACCACTGCAGCTCTCCCCATCGTGATCACATTCCTGATTCAAACCTTTCTCTTCATCCGCCTCGTCCTCTGTGGTATCGAATTCGTCACATAAAACTTCGGCAAAGTCCCTCAACCCCGGTGCCAGCCACTCCTGCGCAAGCTTCGTTTGCTGCTGGTCTCTAGCCAGCGT
The DNA here is from genome assembly GCF_000006565.2 of Toxoplasma gondii ME49. NCBI lineage: Eukaryota > Apicomplexa > Conoidasida > Eucoccidiorida > Sarcocystidae > Toxoplasma > Toxoplasma gondii. The sequence continues at coordinate 1,014,521 of NC_031477.1, forward strand.
GTCCTCTCGGCCGCGGCGCTTTGTCATGACAAGCACCTCAGAAATCCAAAATGTCGCTGTCATTCTCTGACCATGAAGGAACGCTGTCGGCAAGGCGAAGGTAGACGACCATCGCGGCATCGTTGCACATCGCCTGAAAGAGGCATAGAAGCGAGTCGGCGACGAAGGTGCGGTAGTGCCCACAGAAGAAAACACAGTTTTAGTCTGAGACCTGTCCTGCAGCGCACATGAGTCGCCTCTATCTCCTCTTCCGGCCGCCATCTTTCCACGCCGAGTTTCGAGGCGGCTGGCTGATAATCCTTCTCCATCTGGAAATGACGCATCCGACACTGTGTCTGTCTTCGCTTTCGTCGTATGTTCCGGATGTACGCGTGTCTCATGTGTCAGATTCTCTTTGCTTCCACTCTTTTCCTGAGCATCCCTTTCTTCCTCCGCTTCTGCCCCCTCACCTCCCTGAGGCTCTCCGGTTCTACGTACGGTTTCCAAGGTAGCCTCTGGTTTGATGGTGGTACACGAGCCTCTCGTGCCTTCGACGTCTCGCAGTTTAGCTCCGTTCAGGTTTGCCCCATCCGTACCCTGTTCCACATTCGCACTCTCCATTTCCCCTCCGGTCGATCTCAGCTTCTGTCGCTCGTCAACGCTGGCCCCGTCCGCATGTTTATTCCAGATGAGCAGTGACGCTGGACCACATGGACTTTTATCCAAGCGTGAAGACGTCGAAGAGTGCATTGGATGACCGAGAAGAGGCCCGGCGCGTTCCAGCACGGCCGCAGATGCACGCGAGGTCTCTTCTGCATACTCGCACGCGGCCACGGAGCCGGCGATGACCCCGGGAACATCCGCGAGAGAGAGTGCGTCCAGGTGTTCTGCATGCGTAGCCTCTCTTGCGACGTGCACTTGAGCGGACTCAGCAGGCACATAGCACATTTTGGTTTGGTAAACGGGAGACCCAGGCTTTCCCGGGGACAACGCCGCCTTCGCCTTCAGAATTTGCTGAGAGGAGATATGCGCCAGAAACGAGAAGCGCGGCGAGCTACGAGTTGCAACAGGAGGACGAGGTACCGGTACTTGGCAGTTTCGGCGATACGGTGGATCGCGATCAGGGCTGGAAAGCGTTCGTTGCTCCAAGACTGAACTCACATGGGCGCACAGAATAAGCAGTGAAATAACAGAGAATTCAGTGTCTCAAAGGTATTAGGGCGCCACCACAAGCCATTTTCTGTTGCTCGCTTTTTTGTGTGGTTTTCACTAGCCGCCTACTGCCTTGTTGCCTCGTTACTCCGTTTGTTCTTACCATCCTTTTTCTGCCATGATCGTTACGGTCTCTGCACCATCTCCCCTGTGGGCGCTTTTGCGCCTTTCTTCTCTTCCGTTTCTGTCTCTCCCCTAACACACCTTTCTTGTTTCGTCCCCACTTCGCCTTCCGTCTTTCTCGTGCCTTTGCCCTTTCGTTCTCCCCCTTTATCCGCCCTTTCTCACTCTACCCCCATCCCGTGATAGGTTACCTGCGCGGGATCGAGCGCGGCCGCCGCTTCCCGAAATTGCCAAATCTCTCACGACTGGGCGTGGCGATTGACTTTCTTTTTGACGAGGAACCGAAATTGAAAACCCCCACCGCCCCTTGTCGTTCTCATTATCTTCGTCGTCTGCCTTCCACCGCATGTCTTCGCCACGCACCTCGCCTGCACCAGAACCACAACACCCCTGCGCGCCTTCTTCTCTACGTTCCTGTCCTACTTCTTCTTTCTTCCCTTCGACCTTGTCATCGCTTTTGTAGCCGTCCCCCTCGTAGCTGGTCTTTCTTTCCCCTCCTTCTGAACTTCCGTCTCCCGTCTTTCGGGTTGCCTGTCCGCTCCCTCCTGCCCCGTTCCCTGGTTGCAGAGACACACTATCGGTCGCTGCGAACGAACGGTCAACGTCGTGCGGAAGCCGCCCTGGGTGTTCTCGCTGCTTTTGGTTCTCTCCTTCGGAAAATACGTATGCGCCCTCTCCGTCTGCACCTCTTGTCCCGCGTGTGTTTTGCGCAGGACGCGGAGACTCTGTGAAACAAGGACTTTGCTCCTCACATTCGGGCGAGCTCGGAGGAGAGACAACACTGCGCGCCGAGGCGGAGGTTGAGACAGAGGTGCTGCAGTAGCTCCGGGTATCACTTACTCCACCTGTTCCCGTTTGGGATTCGAACCCCAAAAGGCCTGAAACGTTGGTAACATTGCACCTGCAAATCTCCTCCTGTCCTGCCATTCTTTCTTCATCTATGGAGGCAGAAAACAAACGACGCGAAGCGGCCAGGCCCACTGACGGCAACTTTGTCCCAAAATCCGAAGGAGACAACGCCTGAAACTTTTGTGGTGTTGTCATTCCCGAAGTGTGTGCAAGTCCAACGGAAACGGAAGAATCGCATGGAGCAGAGGATGCAGATGCGGGAGAAACTAATGACGCGAACGTTACTTGAGAAGAGGCAAGGGTTGCCACGTCCTCTCGTGTTGGAGTAGCGTCCTCTACAATCGTATAGGTACGGACTCTAGCCGAACAAGCACGACTCATTATGGCTGCCATCCATTCCGCAAAGAACAAGACACTGGCAGACGCACCGGCGGGATATCGGGAAAACCCGGAGGAAGAGTATCCTGAGAGGGAAAAAGAACGGCACACACTAGAAAAGGAACCACGAGACCCTGACTGAAAAAATCGACTTGTCAAAGACGTTCAGGAAGAAAGTGGAACAGGTTGCTCGTCCTTCTTTGTCGAACTTAAGTCATCGACCTTGCTCGCCACGCACGATCCAACCAAGTTCCTCTCTAGGAGCTCTACGGAGGACCCTCTTTTGTTGCCTTCTGCATCAGGCTGGAATGTCGCAGCCAAGGGACATCACAGCGAATAATCCTGCCCCGACAAAGTTAGAATATCGCCTCGGCCTGTGGGGGCAGAGTGGGGAAGAGCCATGAGCAAAAAAACAGGCGCTGGCCAACCAGAGAAAAAGCGTGGATCACTTTAACTCTGGAAGGTGTGCTTCCGTCCTCTTCTACAGGGCGATGGAAGGCCTGCAGACGCTCATATGACTCGCCCGCAGCTTCCCAGACTACCAGCCCCGTCACTCACCATATTTCTGGTTAGCGCGTGCCAGCTAGGCTTCTTATGCACACCACCTACGAGACCTAAAACCTAGAGGCCGTTGCGTTACGTTGTTTGTCGCTTCGTCCCCTTATTTCCTTCAACGCGCCACAGCAACTTCCGATGCCTCTCGACCCCAGATGATACACGGCGAATGGACCTCGTTGCTCTTTTCGGGAGGAAGACATGCAAAAAAAAAGTTACACCACTGCGACCGGAAGACAAGGTCAGTATTCACATCGCCCTTTCGAAACGAGCGCCTCGTTTACAGACGACCAATCCACACACTTGTTTTCACACAACAACGAGCAAAACCCATGGAAACGAGATGGTAGAGCGATCGTGCCTCCTTTTCGGGCACACCTCCCACTACAACGATGGCCCCGGCACGTTTCTCTACCGACGTGAGTGTAAAGCTTTGGATTTGCAGTGACGAGCAAAAATCAAAGTATCCCTGCACAAAAAATATCACATGGAAGTGCAACCACGTACCCATGTGTCTATTGAGAGACACCCGTGAACAGGAAAAACCGTTTGCTTCGTGTTCCGTGTGGAAATGACAGACGCTTGTACACCGTGTGCATACCGAGAGAATAGCAAAAACACAATTTTCCGTTCAAACCGCAAGCGTTAAACCCAAAGTAGCATGCCACAGCTGCAGGGAGACGGGCATAGAGTAGCACACGTGTTTACAGCCTCGATCCCGTTTTCTCTTTTTTTTCAGTGAGTCAATTCAGCGGCGGGGGAGAGGGGGTTCTCGCCACGAATAACTACACAAGGCTGGTTTTGGATCAGGTTCTGCGACCTTCTGAGTCAATTCCACCCAAAAAGACCTTCTATTCGACAGGAATTTCATGTGTGCGAAGCCAATACGCACAAGTGTGTATATATGGTTGAGATACACTTCCTCTCAGCACTGCCCAAACGGGTCACTTTTCCAGTGCTCGAAAAGCCGCTGCGACGCGCAACGGTTTTCTTACCTAGCCTCTGCACACAGCGACAGGGTGCTCTTGCATCGAAGCTCGTAGCTGCTTTTTGCCCCCTTTTTCGAGACTTAATTGGGGTGTAGCCACCCGAGTTCGCTATACAGGACTACACGTGAGAGGAAATTGTTCGAAAATGGGAGAGCAGCAAAAACGCTACCGGGATGCAATGATGAAATGGCTTTTGTCGAACCTAAAATCCGAGTCTCGCCCGGGATGGCCTACGCGACACAGCAACGAGATGAGGCTTGTCGCGGGGCCGCCATACACTTTCACAGGCACGAATCGAATCCGTTCAGCCTTGTGTTTCAACTAACTTCAATTTGTAGACAAACCACTCTTATATGTGAGGATGTACAAGAAAACCGACTCGAAGGTGGCAATTGCGGCCAAGAAACCCCGGCTTACAGCCCGGCCCCGCGTGCTCCGCAGGGCCACTCGATGAGGCGCGAGAGTAGACTGCGGCGCCCGCCTACGCTATGAAACCATATGTTGGGTCGGAGTCTTCTTGGGAGTGCTCTAGCAGGGACACGAGGCAAGTGAAGATGTTTCTTTCTGGTATAAAAGGACAGCGCTGCTCAGAGGCTCACCTTTGGAAATCCACTCCGGAAGTATACCTGCGGCAACTTGCCATGCAAACATACGCAAATGACCCGCCAGAGGGCGGTGATTTTTCCTCCCACATCTTCCGACATAAATGCCTGTGACTCTTTCTGCATGTCTACGCATCTGTAGCGTGTGTCCTTCCTTTAGGTGAGCTCTCTCATTCCCCTTTGTTGTTTTGGCTTGACACGTCAAAGAGGCATTCCGAACTCGCGTTTTTATCCTGGGTTCTGTCTTGTGGGCGTGGGGACACACGTGCGGCTCCGGTGACAAGTCCGTTCAAACGGCGCCGTTTATGAAAGATCTTACCTTTCTACTTGACACGACTGTCTTACTTTTCTGTCACGGGGTTCGTAACTTTGGACAGCTACCGTTTACGAGGCAAAGTGGATTTCCACCCGAAGGATTTGTGTTGCCGGTGGTCCGTAGAACCACGAGACCCGCCAGCTACTTTTTGTACAGTTTTAAGGTGCTGAATTGCGTTTGTTGCTTCTATGATCCTGAGCAGATGCATTTGCTTGATACCGACTAACCACAAACCAGTTTCTGTCCGGCTTCAAGCATCAAGGAACGCGATTTGCTAGCCCACCAGACACCCGCAACACCCGCAAACAGTTTCACCTTCTCAGGAACGGTAGAGTTGCCTGCCTCTTCATCATCTGGAATCTCTCGTCACTTTTTTCTCCTGTTGGGATCGAGAAGGGAAGAGTCTTTTGCAGCGACTGCCCAAGCAGCTTCGGAAGACAAAATACGGTTGAAAAGGGAATGAGGTGTTCGGCGGAGTTTGACGAAGGTCATTTGCGTGCATTAACCGACGGAGATGGAAGCCTCCACTTGAGTGGACAAATGAAGTTGCATTCTAGTGTTGATTAAGACGCAGACTCCATGAAGTAGCAGCAACGTACACTTACAAAGCCGGTAAGAATCACTATATGCATAACTGTATCGTAGAGTGACACCTGCCTCAGGGGCAGTGCGCAACCTGTCTCGTGGACCACCTCCTCTGACGGTCTTCGTCGGCGTGTTGTTCCATGCTCTGCCTTAATGGCGTGCGACATTCGTTTTTCTCTCTCTCCCTCATTCTTGTCACTGGGCACTTGTTTCTGCCTTCCATGGTTATCGGCTGCCATCCAGCTGAGTCCCCGGTTTTCCAGACATCACTGTTTTTTCGCGCCTTTCCTGTTCGTCATTGAGCTCTACCCTCCTCCAGTATTCGTTCTGCACCCTTTTCCACGTTTTGCCTTGGATTCGATCTGCAGCTACATCCGACTGGTGTAGACAAAATGAGCGGACCAGGGAGCGAAGCGGGGAGGCAAGTGCCCTCGACAGGCTCTGCGAGGCACCGGCAAGCATCGGCACCGCCGCGGGTTCGAGGCGCAGACTCTGCAGATAGCGGACAACAACCGCGTAAGGAATGGACGAGTGTATACAACATTAAAGTTACTTGGCATCGATTATGCTATAGGTTCTGCAGCTCTTTGAGGAAGGGGAGTTGTTTTGCATCTCACACGCAGATGGACTTTTCTCAAAGGAGCTTCATGTAGACTGATCCCTCCACTCACGCCTCCGTAGAGGCTTGTGACATTCGCATACAGACGCGCATACAGATGTTTCTACTGATACATACGTGTACACATTCAATGCTTCCCCATGTAGATAAGGAGGGCGATAGATATTTTTCTTTTGGCACGAAGCTAGTATGTTGCATGGCTGATTGTCTGCTCGTTGTGTGCTGAGAGTCCTTTCGCGGTTGTTCGCCTGAGACAGAATCCAGTCGCGTCGACTTTTGGGTCGTGAGAGACGGCACATTGCTACCACCACCTGTCAGAGCGTCTCATGTCTGTTGCCGTCTGCTACCTTCACTGTGCAGTTGCCCTGCGCGCAGTTTCGTCGAACGCTTCATTTGCCTCTTTGAACTGCCGGCGGCAGCCATTTCGAGGCCCGGCTTCGCCGTCTGGAAATCTGGGTTTTTTCACTCATCCACCGGGTCAAACTCCGACGTTCATACCTTACTTTTCGCCGCCTGGCACGCCCTCGCCTCCGTCGTTTAGCCGCGGGTCTCGGCCAAATGCTCATACACCGTCTCCGGGATCCGGGCATTCCGACGGCGGTCCGTCATGTGGACATGCCTGGACAGGGAAAACTGCCAAGCTCGAAGAAGGCGTACTTGGTTACGCCAGCAGTGTCCCTGCACCTAGAAAGTTCGTCCCAAACCTTAGCAAGAGTGGGGCGGTGCTTGGGGTGAAGACAGAAGAGAAACCGACTGCGGCTTTCGACTGCAGCAAGGGCAACCTAAGTGCCATGGTTCTCCGCTCTCTTCAGACGGGGGAAACGAAGAAAGTGGCACAGGGAAAGGTAAGCGGACCTCTTGGCATATCCAGCCTCTTGCGTGGCAGGTGTTTAGTTACAACAACATTCTCGTCCGGTGTGCCAGTGTTGCGGTCTCCCCTCACTGAGTAGCGGATCTGTAAGTCGTGTTGCTGCTTTTGCGGCTCTTCGTTCACCATGCTATCTTCGCTTGCTGAGCCACTCTCCCGCGTTTCTGTATTTTAAATACCTTCTAATTGTACTGACCTCTACATGTGATCTGTTGTGTGCCCTCCGCTCTGGTTTTCGCAGTTTGAACCCGGGGGGCGACGCGGCGCGCCTGCTTTTGGCTCACCTCCGGATTCGTGCGACGGCACCGCAGCGTCACCCATCGGCTTTGAAGGTGGCAGACGCCCTCTGCATTTGGCGTCTCCCGCAGCTATTCGGGAAAGCAATCTGCGATTGATGTACCAGCACCAGTTGTTTTCCAAGGACGGGAAGAAGGCAGACTGCAAGAAGTCCCGGCGTCTCATGGAACTGTCCTGGATTGGCATGCAAGAAGACGACGAGGATGCCCTTTCTGGGGGCACTTCGGGGTGCTACACTCCCATCAGTCTTCCCTTTGTTGTCAGAGAAGGAGACGGGGGTATCGAAGGGGTTGCACACCAGAGAAGCGTAAGTTCAGATAGACGCAGTGGCGCGCTTAAGGTGCTCCTTAATCCCCAACACAGAATTGTACAAAGCTGTTGGCAGGTCAGTCGTACAAAGCCGGTCTTACGAAAGTGTCTGCAATCCAAAACAAGCGTACGTTGTGGGCGTGGTGAGCAAGTTCTATCTGAGAGTCGGGAGCGTCGACTAGAGCGCGTTACAGCCAACTTTTTATACAAGTCTCGCGATTTTTGAAAGTCCCGAAATCTCCATTTCTTTCGTTGCTTGACTGCGGTAATGCACACTTCTCCCAAGAATTGTTGTGACAACTCATAGACAGCAATTTCTTTAGAACTTGTCTGACGCATTATCTTGGATAAGTTTTGGTCTCCGCATTCGCAGTGCTATATGAGGGCATCGCATTATCACCCTTTTGCGCATTTTTGTTTTTGTACAGGTGAGTGACACAAGTTCTATGAGCATGGAAACCGCGACTGCGCGAGGAGCTGAAAGTCGCCGAAAACGGCCGTCTGCCCGTCATGTGGAAGAAGCGAACCGCTTCGCCGCGGGTCTTCTTCTGGTGGGCAACAAAGGAGAAGAAAGAGGCGAGAGGGGCGGCGACACGTGGGATTTGGCTGACGGCGAGGATGGTAGTGGCACGTAAGTCGGTTGTGCCGATGTCAATCGACAAACTGTGGATGAGCAGACTTCATTTCACGTCACTGAACGATCACCACTGGACAGGCGAGCAGCCAGCGAAGCGAGAAATAGTGTCAGGTGCGCAAACACGTCACAGCACAAGTCAGGGAAAGAGGATTTTAGAGAACCGTGTGGTATCTCGACGTCGCGAACCAAGAATACTCCCCTGCGCGAGAAGTGTTTTTAATTGGCCGTGACTGTTTTGCTTGTAATGCGCTGGAATGTGCAAGAATATCAGTCTTTGCTTCTTGCTCGTCTGCTGGATTCTCCACCTATGTGATTTCCTTGCCTGCTTCTTCTGGCGGCACATCGAAAATAGCGAAAGACGTGCTGAGGCTTCGAGAAACGAAAGCCCACTCTCAGTGTCCGTTTGGTTCATGGTAAATCTCGAGTTTAGAGACTGACACTGCGGCGCGCCCATGCACGGGGGACTTTTCTTCATGAATCAGTCGCATTGGTAATGGGAAAATTATCTCTTGTGAACTGTCTCATTTCCATATGATGCGGCCTATGTACTAAGATAAGCTTTGGTTGTCTTCGTGGTTTTCGTCTTTTCCGCTCAGGGATTTTCTGCACATCTGTTTTCCATCCCTGTTCCCTCCGATGGACCGGCAGGCCATGAACGAGGCGCGTCAGGCTCGAGCTGCTGAGCGGGAAGCCCGAAGGTGCAACACCCGTGGCGCCAGAGATGGTGACGCCTCTGAGTGTGGGAGTCAAAATGCAACCAAGGACAGTGCAACCCAAGGAGCGAAAGCGGGCGTCCGCAGTGGGGCACCTGGAAATGGGAAAAAATCAAGCAAAACAAGCCAGCCTGCGAAGCCGGTGGGGCCGTCTCCACCACTGCCGCTTGCCTCGCTTCCGGATGGACGAATTGGGAAATTGCTTCTGCACCGAAGTGGGCGTGTGGAGCTCCGCCTTCTAAGTGCCATGGCGCACAAGTCTGGTTGCAGCTTAGCATCCAAAAGCGACTGTGGGAGTGGCTCTTCGGCAGACATGCAGGATGACGAAAGAGGAAAAGGACTGGGAGGAACGCTCACGAAGAATAAGTCAAATGAAGAACCAGGCATGTGCTTTGAAGTCAATATTGGATCGGAATGCACTTTCGCTCAGGTAGGTTTGAGGTGCGATCGTTGGACTTTTGTATCACAAAGCACTTGTGTTGTGAAGGAGCACGTTGAGGTCTCCATTCTCTCGTTCACTTTCACAGCGAACCAGTCTCGACACGGTCATCTTTACGGGGGATGCCCAGGCTGGTAACGGCCTGCCTGGTTGTCCCTGGCTTAATAGTCGAGGTGATTTGTGGTTTCGGGCCTGTGGTATGATCGGGTGGCGGAGGACACAACAAATTGTAAACTTCGAATGCATTTGGTAAGCCTGCCAACCTCAGGTTCCTTGGTTACATATCCTTGTTTTGTTTTGTGTGTGGATGCAGGAGGTTGGGTGTTTGGTAGAAGACACGTCAGAATTCCTGTTTTTAGGGAAGTGCAACAAGCGCATGGTGATCGCCCCAGACGTGCAGCGATGTCTCCGGCCCGTCACCGCCTGCGAAACACTGTAGACCAGGCGCGAACTTCGTTTCAGAAAATGGACAACGTCATTTGCAGAAGGGACAAGAAGGGGTTTCCACTGAGTGTGGTTATGTGGTTCTCTGAGCCGATTTGCACTCGGGAACCGACGGTGTTTCAAGGTAGTATCGCCACTGGGGAACGGGTGTGGCCGTTTTGTGGGGCTTTCAGGGGTCATCGTAATCCATGTTGAAAATTTACTACGGCGGCACTCTCACCAACCCATCAGGGGCATGCAGCTTCAAGGCTTTGTCCGAGCTCAACTGATCAACGTCTACTGCCCCTTCCGTTCTCGCAGGTGCTCCCGAAGTGTTCTAAGGCAGGTAGTGGGTTCCAGTAAGAAAGTGGCACCAGACAAGGAGACGTCTCTGTTTTTGAGACGGTGTGTTCGGTGTCATGTTGAAAAGAGGCAGCAGCCACGAGGACAAGTGCACGAAACAAATGTCTAAAGGCGTCGCACTGTCTACTCGCTGCCGACCCCATCAGCAGGTTCCTTCCCGCCTTATGGAGGGCTCCCGCATGCCTGCAAAGCGTTATTGGTGTCGCACGCTCAGACACATTCTCTCTGCATTCGTCTCCACGAAATTTGTGCCTCTGGAGGTCGCTTCCGTGCGACTCATCAAATAGCTGAGCATGTATTGCAGGTACCGCTCTGAATCCTGAACGACTTGACTGTAGATGCTGTCGCGAAGAAATAGGTCGGCTACGGGTCACCATGCTGCGACAGTTTACGACGAATGCTGATCATATGTGCTGTTGATACTAGGTGGCGTGTGTCATCATTTTCCTCCATGGTGAAACTGCTAATTTTCCGCTGCCGTCTGTCTCCGAACTTGAGTGCTATCGTCCCATTGGGATACAGGGCCCTGCGGCGGACCCAGTTCAAGTTCTCATGCTCAAGATCTAAACCATACATTTTGTATCATTTACTTCATCCGTTCACGGGCCAATGTAAGTAAGTAAATGGCTGGCTCACGCACGACCATCTCTACAGAGTTATCGGCGTGTCCGGTGCCCGATAGGGGTGCTAGAATCTCAGCAAATACCTAGAGGCCACATTCCCTTGCCACGAGACGCCAGACAGCATTTTATCGGCAGAATGTTAGTTCAGCTGGGTCACTACACTATCCGTTGTGTCAGAGCGATGCAAAGAACAATGGATGATCATAATAAACCGACCGCGGACGTCACAGAACTTGGGAGAAGCAAACGAGAGATTCCTACATTTTTGCAGTTATGCGTGTAGTGGAAACATGCACATCACTGCACAGAACTCAATCTCCCGTTGGCGAATCCTTTTCTAGTCTGCTCCTCTGCTCTTTTATCTCCCGCAGTGGGGTTGCATCTCACGTACGAGCTACACCGAGTGTCTCCCGATACACAGCACCTCTTCATCGTTGGCTAACTCGTACCCGTTAGCACTAGGTGGAACAAAGGAGGACCCACCCTTGGTAAACAGAGAAGCACCCAGTCGGCTGGTATTACACGTACACAGTGTTTTTCTTCGTGGTGATTCATCCTCAGTAGCGGGATTTCAGCGTGGAGAACAATTTGGAAGATGTGTCCCCCTTTTTTCCCCACACACAAAATCGAGAGCAAGATAATTAGTAGGCGCATTACGTCGCGAACAGCCACTATCGCACGACAGACACCAAATCGGCTACTTCGATCTCACAGGCATGAACCAGGTCAAGGTATCGAAGTAGATACAGAGACGGAAACGACGCTGAACACGGAGCTGCGCTCCGGCTTGTCTGGCTCCTCTCACAAACACAGGTGACAGTATAAGAAGTCCTTGGCTCGCTGGCGAAAGTTCGGTTGAGAGAACGATTTGGGCGAACTCCAGTTGTCGGCGTTTAAATCCCAGTGACTATCTCTTCCCACGTCCATTTTGTTCAGGATGTATTCGCGCCATTGCGCAGGATGGAAACAAGAGAAGAAGACCTTCCCTTTCGTGCGAAAGAATCTTCCTCTTCGGCGTTCCACTTTCCATTGCCACGAGATCTCGTCTTCGGAGCTCATTTCCTCACTCGAGAATGATTTCTGTCTTGACTGGAACTGAGCGCTGCACTGTACTTTCCGCACCTGTGGCCTCAACGCAGCCTTTTCAAGAGAGCTCATTCTGAACCGCCTTTCCTCCCTGTCCGTCTCGAGCCCCTCTAAAGCGAAACAAAGTCTGTCCATGCGTTCGAACTGAGCCGCGAGTTTCGTCGCTTCTTCCGCTACCTTAGACAAGCTCTGCTTGAGCTGTAGTTCTCTGTCAGCCGCAGCGTGGATAGCGTTTGCACTGGAAGGAAATCTGGAACTACGCGGTGGAATTCTTGTATCTGTCTCCCCCCCGTCTAGCGCAAATCTACGTGATGTTCGGTTCGAAAATTTCCCTTGCCATTCTCGTTGTCGCGTAGGAGAAGAAGAAGGAGCAAAACTAGTAGTCGGCTCTTCAGCGCCGGGTGGAGGGGAGTATACGTCATCCTCTCTTGGTTGAGGGAAGATGGAGGGCTGCCGCGCGCGTATGCTCATGTCATTTGCTGTCTCCATTTCTGTTGCATGAGCCATGGAAACGGAAGGCCCGCGTGAGGGAGTAGAACAGTACGATGGTGAAAAGACGGATTCGACCATCTGTGCTTCTTCCTCTTGTGGCATGTGTCTCTCCATTACCTCGTGTCCTCTTTGGTTCTTGTGTGTAACGGATACAATGCTGCCCACGTTAACCACGGCAACTGCAACCACAGCAGGGCCACACGCCTCAGATCCCACTGTTGCATCACCTCGGCTTTTTTCGGCTTCCTCTTGGTCACGCCCTTCGGCTTCTGCATTCTTCCCTTGCACTGCAATTCCCGGATCTGTGAACAGTTTTTCTCCCTCCCAGTGTTGCATCCCTTCTTTCTGATGCCATGTCTTCAACCAGTTTTGTTCTTCTTGCTTGGCGGGGCAGAAGAGCTCGCGTGGCTCTTGTCTATTTCTTGTATGACTCCCATATGTGGTCGCCGACGAACGAATAGAGGACGACGCTGGAGACACTGTCGGTTGTTTTGGAGGGGCGTTTTCTCTCGCGATCTTATCTCCCTCTTCGAGCCAGAGCTCCAGCAAGCCCGTCAAACTATCGGAAGAAGAGGCTGCTGTTCGCTCTCCACTGGACGTGGAACGACTGTAAGAGACGTCCTCTTCACCAGGTGGAATATTGTAAGGCAGACGATTTGACGGTGAAGCTGAAGAGGTCGCATTCATCATCATTGGGGTCCCTTCCTCTTTCGGTCTTTCAGTTTGGTTCTCGTCGAGAAACCCGAGGAAGACTAACGGACGGACCAAGTTTTTCGGAAGGACGAGCAGCTCCTTCGGGTGCTGAAGAGGGGTTTTCAAGAAGGCACGAAACAACCTGAGATCGTCTTCAACGTTCATTTCTTGTTTCGCTGTTGCTTCATACCATTCTTTTTCTTGATTTTGTGACATGCGTATGCTTGCGTCATTTCCCACGAAACCTCCACTCCCCTGAAGTATGGGTGAAAATGGAAGAAACGTAGGGAGGCACAGAGGCGGTGACGTTAAAAACAGACACCGCTCCCTGTTTGAGGGAACCACTGTGTTCTGATACCAGCTGTTTCCATGGTTGCAGGGGGCATTTTCTGCAGATAAAAAGTCCGGTTCTTCCTTCATGGGGATATGTTCATTTTTAGGCAACACTGATGTTTCCTGAATTACATCTTGTACATTGTGCTTATTCATAAACACTGGCTGGTCGCATGGCACCTTTCCTGTTGAGTCGTCCATCATGTTAAGAGTTATTCTTTCCATTAAAGAGTTGCCTAGATGGACTTCATGGACACCCGAGTGGAGATGCCGGTCTTCTTGGCCCTCATCTGCTGGTCTACTCTCGCCATATACAATACTCGGCGCCCCCCAAACCGAGCGCGAAACTGCAGCTCGAAAGTCAGAGCCCGAAGAAGACGGTGCCTTCAACGAGAATGCCTCAGCGTCACTTTTCAGAGCAACACAATTTCCTGTACTCCTGTTAAGTTTGTCTGAGTGCCGCTCTTCTCGCTGAGGTGCCGAAAGACATCTGTTTCCTTTGGTCCCCCATTTCGCAGACCCCTGGAACGGATCACCGTGACCGTCACCCTGCTCAGCCTGGGTAGGCCTGACTAGCTCTCTCTCCTGCGATCGGTTGTGCAAGCGAGGCTCCCTGGCATGCTTCCGTTCTGACCCAAATCGATATTCTAGGCGCGGTGGAAAAGCCGTCCTCGAGGAAGACTCAGAGAAGAGAGAAGAGCATGAAAGGGCGGAGTAAGGATAGTGCTGACGGCGGGCACGGGAAACGAAAGATGGGGACACGGAACTGAAGCCTAAAAGTTTGCGCTCCACCTGCGAAAGAACGAAAAAAAAGATAGATGAAGTAAAAAAAAGGATTCGAAGAACGACTTCGCCAAATTGCATGCGGGGGTTCGATAACCGACGTATTTTTACTTTCAAAGCACACTGGTTCTATATGCAGCAAACGAATGATCGTAGAAGACCAACGTAGGACGGTCAAGCTTATACCCTGGGTGTTGACGGTAGCATGCTGGCCGTTGTCGAGGGGACGTAGGGCAGAACAAACTATGCGAGTATAAGTTCAAACAACAATTGAGGCGAAACGCCACAGATCAGCTCTCGGTAGCCATTTGAACACTGTCCACAACCATCCAGAACGCCATCAAAGTAATGTTGACACTAGATCGAAAAATATATGGCTTGAAATCGCTATCATTCAGGACATTGCGCAGAAATTCTCATGCTAGATCGCTATGATTTTTGAAACCTTTCTTTTCATCGGCTGGCGAGGCTTTTCGCCATGCGACGAGGGACAGCTAATTACAGAAAACTGCCAAACGCCTGTCAACCTTGTTTGTTGTTGTTTATTGGCAAGTTGCGCGGAGAAGATATGTAAAACAGGAGAGTCGTGAACAAAATGGAAAGGGACAACGCTGTAGCTCTTTGTGGGGAAGCGAAAGGATAGACAAACACCGACGGGCGTGAATTGCCATATAGCACGCTACGCTAGAGGTTTACGTGCACGAATTTGCCTCAACTGGGGACAGCAGCTAGTAAGCAACTCACGATCCGGTACGACGGAGCGAGCGAGTTTGACGGCGAGGAGAGGGAAGGCGAATTGTATATATTGTTTGATACATTATTGTGGCTGGTTATCGCTGGAGATGAGCTCACTTTTCTGACACGTGCCTTCAGGCTGCGCGTTTCGCCATGTTCTTCCTTGGTGGCGCGTTTTTCATCTCCCGCCAGACCTCTTGCAGCTTCTATCTCCCGGGCCCTCGCCGAACGTTTCGTTCTTCGCCGTTCAGCAGTGCACTTCTTCTTCGTGTTTTCGAGTTGTCCCTCTGCTTCCACCGTCATGTCCGTCTTCGTAGCAGGAGTCGGTCTAAAAACACCAGTACTTCCACCGAATTCCGGCTGTGTTCTGCACCCGCTGTTTCCTGTGTAGTTGGCTTGGGCTTGGCCCTTCCTTGGCCTTCCTCTCGCTCGTCCTGTGCCCGGCTTCGAGGTCGCATCATTTGTTTTGTTCTCGTCATTATTCTTCGTTGGAATTTCACTTTCATGGTCCTCTTTGGTGTAAATGTTGCTGTCCTCTTCGACATCCGCGCGAACAACGAGAGAAGAAAGGATGGAAGCATA
Organism: Toxoplasma gondii ME49; assembly: GCF_000006565.2. Taxonomy (NCBI): domain Eukaryota; phylum Apicomplexa; class Conoidasida; order Eucoccidiorida; family Sarcocystidae; genus Toxoplasma; species Toxoplasma gondii. Next base: position 1,030,104 of record NC_031477.1, read on the forward strand.
TGCGCTGCATGGACGCTGGGAGGCAGGCGGAGAACATTTGATGGACAATGCACTAAAATGTGGAAGAGGCACACTCCCTCCACTGGTCTTTGCGTTCCCTACCTGTGAAGCAGGACCCGGATCCATTGCTCTGCTACTGCTCTCCCAGAAAGCCTCTCCAAACCCGATTGTCGCCCATCCCTGTTCAAAGTCCTCCTCTCTATCGCTTTCGACGTTCTTCGGTACGTGTTGGCTTGGGAAGCCTGCAGGTGAAACGTCTTTCCTCCCTGCTGTCCCACGCATCTGTGGATTAGAACACAATCCTCGGTTTCCCCTTTCTCTTCCCCCAAGGCCCATTCCGACGCTTCCTCCCTGAAGAGTAAACGACGTATTTTCGGCATCGGTTGGCATCGACTGGGAAGCCAAACGGATGATTATAGAGGCTGACGCCTGATAATAACAAACAGAGCAACGGAACCTAAAAGGCTGAAGCTTATAGGTCCATGTGAATTCATTTATGCATCCACGCTGAGGCACGTACAATTCGAACTTTCGATGTCCATATTTACTATTTGCATCAATATGATATAGAGACAGATAATTCGACATACGCTTTGTACGGCGTCAACCACGAAGAAAAGCATTTGCAGAGGAAACAATGCGTCTGGAAGCAGTAACATCCGCAGGATTGCAAACCGTTGTTTGTGTCCGAAAGGCGATGCTTTCACTCATAAGAGTTTCGATCGCTTCCGGAAGCGATTGCAGAATCATTCCACGTGACAAAAAAGAACAAGTATGCCTCGCTTCAATCCGTAATCCATTTCCTTTCCAACGGGAATGTACGGGTTGTCGCCATCCGTGTTCTGGTTCATTCACGAGCTCCCATACCAGTGTCACGTGACCCTATCTTAGGAAAACCTACCTTCTATTTCGTGTTTCCTGGGACCCACACACTCAGTTGACTCCTTGTGCACGTCTTTAAAGAAACCAAGGCTTCCGTTAATAAGAATCATCGTATAAGTCACCAGGCATGCAACGTCCATCTGATGACAACCGCTCAACTCTTTGTTACGCACTAGTTTTTTCGTCTTCTTCCTTCCTGATTTCAGAACTTAAGCTCACCTGTGCCTTAGGAGCACTCATCGTTGTTTGGCAGCCAGCGGCGGACTGTTCCTGCGCTTCTTTCTTGGTGGCACCTTTGTTTCTCTTGTTCTCTCCGCGCTTCCCGATACCTGCTTCCACCCTGGCCAGCGCTTGATTGCACACCTCAGTCGAAATGATATGGGCACTCTGAGCCGCGTATGTATGTGTTCCATTCCGTGAGGACGAGGCTAGTGTCCTTCCAGATCCAACAAGAAGAGCAAGAAAATGTCGCTGCTTTCTTAAAGAGTTTCTTCTCCATCTTTTCAATAACACTCGCGCCCGAGTGGAAAGTGGCGACTGACCGCGGCCTTCGTCGGAGTACCCGACATTTGTTTTCTTTACACCATGACATTCGGCAGATATCTCCGTCTGCACTCCTTGTTCTCGCATATCCTTTCTCTTCTCGACGAATGAATCTCTCCTTTGTCGTCGCGGAAGCTCTGTGACAGCGGAAGCGGATTCTTTCCACTTGCCGTCGCTCTGGAAGTGTGTAGGTTCACTACCCGAGAGACAGCAAGACGCCGAAGGCGACAGAGAGAGGCAGGAAAACGTGCAGTCTGAGAGTGTTCTCATTGTCATTTTCTCTGTGACAATATTAAGTCGCGGTGATCGCCCTTTGTCGTGCTCAAGGACGTTGGAGGCGGAGGACTGTATCTTATCCCTATCCTGCCTTTGCTGTTTTTCGGAAGTGTTTCCTGTCTCCGCTACTTCCCTTCTCGTTCCTTTTGGGTCAACCTCCAGCACTTCCTGAGTGGACTCGTACTCTGGGGGGGGCGAGAGCGGGTGACGACTGTTAAATAGCTTAGACATCGTGGAACTGGCTACCGTGTGATTACCAAGGAGGGACGGAGACAGTGTTTCCGCAAGAAAACTACTGTTTATGGCCAAGCTACAACAATTATTTAACTGAAGAGGGACAGACGTGCAGGATGAGCTCGCCAACGTTCGTGCTGTCGGAGGCCCTCCCCGCTCCTGCAAAGTTAAAAAACCTGAAAGCCTCGAAGGATCATCGGCGACCCATCCGCAATACGATGTAGCCGCAACCGTACCAGCATCCACTGTGTAGGATAGCAACCCCATTCTGTGTTCCAAATCGTCAAGCGCGAACGAAGGTTCTGCATGGCCAGAAGCGGACTGAGCCGATGGCACTTCAATATGTCGGATGGCAAGGACAAGCGGCGACTCCATGGCAAGGCTTCCAGGTACATGGGAATGCCGGTTGTCTGCTGACGATAGAGGCATCCGGAAACACGCTGAAGAAGACGCCAAAAGGGGATCAGGAACGCTTCCGAAAATGGGACAAGGAATCGACGAGCGCGGCCACGCCCAGCGAGTGGATAAGAAGCGGGATGGGGTCATACCTTTTCTCATATACAATACTTTTTCTGCGACCGACAGAGGATGTGCTTGCCAGGGATGGACGCGACATCGAACAGGATGCAACGACTTCTCGAAGCGGGTGTGGAATCTGTTACTCAGCTGACGACCTCTCTCTCGCGCTCTCTGAACTGTGCCACAGCAACGTCCTTGTTTCTGAATTTCTCCTTGGTGTCCCGAAGATCTTGAAGAGCAAGTCGCCAAATCAAAAAAGGTCTCGAATGCGTCCAGCGGTCGTGCAAAGTCCCGTCGTCCCGTTTCGTCGATGAATTCCTCCCTCACGTCTGCATCCTTGTTCTTCTCGTTCCCTCCGTCAGTGGAGCTTTTGCTAACATAGTCGTCTTCAGACTGGTCCTGCTGCCAGCACTGCTCGTGCTCCCGAGTACTTTGACTCTCCCGTGTTTCTAGTAGACAGTATTCTCTCCTGCTCCTTCCTTGCTTTTCCCATTCTTGTTCTATTTTCACTTCTTCATTCGGGTCTACTTCTCCCTGTCGAACGCAACGAGACTTACAAGCAGATGAAGCTGAGAAAGAGGCGGTGTTGTGCTCGGATACTGGAGGAGCCGTCCTGAGAAAGTGGTTCTTCCTGGGTTTGTCTGCTGCCGAAACCCCTCTATCTTTGTTTCCGTCGTTGCTCTCGAAAACTCTGGAAAAGCCTGGCATCGCGAGAACGTCAACGCCCACCTCAACCTGCAAGCCTGCATTCTGCCACTGTTGCTGCATTTCTTTGAAGATCTGCGTCATGTGCGCTGCTCCTGTGTTTCCTCCGTCCGTTTCTTGTTTGTTAATCGTGTACATATGTTCTGGTTGAGTGTGCTCATTTCCCTTTTCGGTCTCTTCTTCAGCCCTCGCGTCCATGGTGTCCTGCCGTTGGGCTGTCTTTTTGTGTCTGGGTGTATCATCGGTAACCATAGGAGCTGCTCTTGCCTTTATGTCACCCGTAACCTCTTCCTCGGTAACCACAGAATCTCCTGCCGCTACTTTACAATCGACGTTGTCGGGGGCGGAGTGGGTTTTGTATTTGTCTTCGCATCCGTCATCGCCAATGTTTGCATTGTTTCGCACATTATCTTCGTCAGGGCCCCTATGTCGGGGCTCTTTCGTTTCCACTCTCTGGTTGCACACTCCTCTTTTTCCTTTAACAGGCCCTGTCTCAACCGTATGTAGCTCACATTTGTTGTCTGCATGGTCACCTGCATTCTTTTCCGTTGCCACACAAGTGTGTTTGTCTTCGGTGAAACCACCTTTGATTCGCTTTCTCACATTCTTCCCAGTCTGAATATCTTCTCTTATCTGCTTCATTTCGATGTATGCCGTTCAAATGTAGCGCTTCTCAGAGAACCGCTATTCTAGCGTTGTTCGTGGCTAGGCACGATCCCACAGAATCGTTGCGATATTAAAAACACAGAACGACGAAGAAGCAGATCTGGGTCGAAAGAATTCGAAAAATGACATCACAGCGAACCCGATCACAATGTCATCCCCATAGCAATAACGTAGTGTCTATTGTCGGTGTCTTGCCCGCTTCTCGAGGACACGAGCTAGCGTGGCCAGAGCGGGATGGGCACGCGCTGCCGGCACAGCAGCGGCTACTTGATCAATTAATTATTTTGAGAAGGATTCATGGTGGGGTTACTCTCGAACTAACAGGGGTACGAGGGAACAACCTCGTTGGGAATTAACGCTGAAGTACTTTTCTTCATCGTGGGGAGCAGGCACGCACAGCAAACGGTTCTACAGTTTTGAGTGGGTGATGATTACTGAGAGTACCTACGCGAAAAACCTCTGCGCCCAACACTTTAGTGCAAGAGTAAGCAACCTATCGCTTCCGAAAAAATGGCGAAACGCAAATGTTCTCGCGTTAAGATTTTGTGTGAGTCCATTTGACTCAAGATCTGCATTCACCTCCAGAATCAAACCACTTTTTGCACGACTCGTACGCATCGAAGCCGCATCACTATCCTGAGATTTGATATGTTATTTTGCGTTGGTAAACTTTATGTAAGGACTTCCTCCTAAACTGCCTGGCACACGGACTAGTTCTTCGCAAAACGAACTTGGCACACACAGCGTCAACCTAACATTGAACAAATGAAGGCAAGCTGAATCTCTGCTGGCTTGTTGGTCGTGTCGGGTAATTGACAGCCATTATTACAATCCGCCTGGGTGCGTACGGAAACCCAACTCACATCCCAACGCATGATTGGTCCTTTTTGTACTAGCCCTCGAAAAGTCTAGGCTACTGAAACGTGCCATTATGGTGGACGACTCACAAAGTTGACTACAAGAGGAGCTACCGAGCGCGTTATGAACCACACCTGGTCACAGTCGCATTCCAGACACTGCGTCCAGCCTTGGAGCGGCTTTTGAGTATACGGTCAGACATTGACTGTAGCAGACCCAAAACGGCTCATGAATCCGTCGATTTGCTCATGTGCCCACCATAGTGGCTGGTAGGCGCGTGTGTTGTGGAGGGGAAGTTTTGTGTGCGCATTCCAGTGTTCTACCAGATTCTGCATGGCAGCAACCATCGGGTAACGCGCACTTCTTTTCACTGCTATGTGTTTATCTATAGACTGTTGGGATACTGGCGAGGATCGGAACTAGTCAACTATTATGCAGTTTTTGCATGCATTTCACTAGTGTCGAGGGGGGTTGTAAGATGCTGTCTTGCACTCCTCTGCCGCGTCGTCCGTTGGCAGATACTGTGAATGTGGTGGCACATTCTCTGCCACCAAGAGGGACCCTATTGTCCAGTTTGCACTTTGATAGTATGCCTGACAGCGTCTGTAAACTATTGAGCGAGGCGGTACACGTTTCATGCTTCCCGGCTGCGGGTGGCAGGAGCCATGTAGGTGAGACGCACAAACCTTCTATGAGGTCTGCCTAAACGAAAACCGGGTGTACAGCACTGTATATGAGGGCTAAAAAGACTCTACCACTTTGTGTAATGAGTGGAAGCATCACTGCAATGTCTACGCCCGGTCGGCTTTTACGCCGTTGTGGTGCTGCTTTTCTGCAGGGTGATCTGGCATGCAATTGCAGCACAGTTGAAACAGACGGCTCCTAGGGATGACACCCTTGAAACCGTACGGGTTGTACCATCACTGTAATTACACTTTTAAGGCTGTGTCTGAGGGTGTGATTGGACTTTAAAACGTTGCATGAAGTATCACTTCTGTTACGCAACTAATGCAGCCAACGTCACACCCGCCCCACGGCAGGAGCCCTTTTTCCGTATTACTGGTTCGTCCCTTTTAAAGGATTGATTCGGAGAATTATGCCTCCCAAGACCAGGACGCGTAATCACACATCTAAGCATCAAGCGACCCCTGCAAACGAAAGCATCGTCGAAAACCCAAAGGGCACTAGACTGCAAATATACTGTCCCTTGCTTTCAGTGTAGCATTCATTCTTTCGATGTCAACCGTAATTGTGGGACCCGCGCAGTCAAATCACACTCGTAAGACCGCTGTTCCCCAAAGCGCAGCCCTTACGCAACGTCTAAGCTGGTCTCGAGCTCGCCGCAGTCGCGTCTCCTCCTTTGCCGTCCATCGACAGCTTCTGAGTTAAATTAAACGGTCTGATGTTTTAACGTTTTGTTCGTGTACCTTGTCCGGTGATGTTGACAGCTCAGTCAACAGAATCTGCGAAACCTGTATGTCAATGGACCATCGGGTGCCCACATTGTTCAGACAATTTTATCAGTGGGAGCCACTGCAGTGTCAGAATGCGATTATATCTACTCATATGTTGCGTGCACAGTTGTTTCTACATATTTGCACTTGTGCATGACTTAGGTTGTCTAGAGCGAATCGCATAGGCACGTACAACAACAAAAGCGGTTCTCATGTCCCATCGAATCGCATGTGAAACGTCGCAGGACCGACGAGGAAATGTCAGACGATCATCGACACTAGACCGTCCTGTTTTCCAGAAGTTAGCAGCAACGTGTTCTATATATTTCGGTACACCGTTCAGGTGTTCGAAACTGCTATCGACAGTAAGATGGATATCCCGGAGCTCGGAGACCTAAGCTTGAACGTTGAGGCTTCTAAGGTTACCTCGACGTTCACAAAAATTATCGAAGCTCTTCGAAACTTAACTGCAAGGCAAGAAGGTCTTTCCAAGGAATTGGCATCTGTCGCAGATCATGTTGCTGCTGGCGAGGAAACCGGCAAAAACCTGGCAGCGGCGCTTGGTGACGGCCTTCGGAAAATCGATCAACTTCGAGACCATGTCACAGGCATAGATAGCCTGGGGCTCGAGGAGCAGACAAAAAAAGTCCAGTCTCATGAGCAGCAGTTCCAGAAAACACTCGCCCTCTTGGAGCAGTGTGATCTGAAGGTCAGTCCAGTGTACTCTTATTCTGGTTTACTGCTCAAGATTCGCATCAGCCGGGCACGGGCATACCGTCTATAATGGATATAGAGTTTAAAGCTCCGCTATCTGCCGATATTTCTAAGCACGCACACACTTCGCCAGAGACAACCAATATGTCTCCAGCTGTTCTGGCATGACTGCGTGTGAGTGAGGGCCTTTTTCCCTTTGTTCACGGCTCTTCATAGCACGTTTTTTTCAGTCGGGCCATAAAAAAGTGACGGAATATCCACTGAGGTGCACTCTTTTAGATGCGTTCTGCCAGGACAAACCAACATACGAAGTCTATCTGCAGAGATGACTGTCATCAGTTGTACATAAATTCGTATTTGAAATGTACCTCCTGGTTTCATAGGCGTGTGGACATGATTGCAACATTAGGTCAACTGTTGGTGTGATGCTTACCTTCTACCTCAATTGTTGTATCTGACATTTGTTCGCGCCGAAGGAGTTTGGTGTTTATGTTCCCGTGTGGAGCCCAAGGGCTGCGGTCTCACCCTTTTGTGCATTACCTGAGCATGTTCCGGGATCGAAAACACAAACTCAAGGGTTGACGACACCGCACATGCCCACCCCCTTGGGGTACAATTCCTTCTCGACATCCCACTTGTGCAGCTCAAGGAACAGGATGCAAAGATTGCCCAGGTGTCCATCGAGGTGAGGCAGTCGTCGACGTCCGCTGCCAAAACCGTGGCCGAGTTTTCAAACATCAAATCAAGCATGGAGCATTACGAAAACAAGATAGCAAGGGTAGTCGAAGCTTCCACTGAATCTGTCCAACGCTGCAATCAGGTATGCTGAGCTTGGGTGTTACGACAGATAATACCCCTCATGTTCAAGCCAGTGCGGCAAATGGGCGAACACTGCGTAGTCACATTGGGGAAGCACATCGTCGCGCTTCGTCTGGGATGCGTGAGATAAAAGGTGGGGTGTCACGCGAATGGGATAGAGATAAAGTATTGTACTGACGAGGAAAAGACACTTTCAGCTGAGGGCGTAGAGGGAGGTGCCAGGAAAATCGACGCTCCATGTTTTGCAGAATTAGTCTACACCCTGAAAGCACCTGGTTTAGTAAACATTAGGAAAAGATGCTGTAACACACAGTTGGCGATATGCGAATCAGCTGAGGAACCATATAATACATAAAACACTAAGAGTCATAGGTTTAAATGCCTCCCGAAAAGTACATTTTACCGTTAAGTTGAAGATCAGCAGCAAACCTTCTGCTAATGTTTAACTACCTTCCCCAAGATTGAAGAAGCTCAGAAGAACTTGCAAGACTCAGTGGCTTCCAAATACGACAAGCTGTGGCATGAAGTGGTGACGGCTCTCGAGCGGATGAATTCAACTGAGCTGCAGCGTTTCCAGGAAGCACTCAGCCAGAGGTCTCAGCAATCTGAACAGCGAGTCCAGCAGCTCATATCATACGCCATCGGCCTGGCAACGCGCGCGGCGACGGACAAAAGAGAAGCAGATGTCAAGAAAGCCGTTATTTCTCGGTGGAAAGAAAGAGCATGGATTGGAGCACGACAGCGTATGGCATGTAGGAGTCTAAGTCGGTTGTTCCGTATTCATCTGAGGCGACACTTCGCGGGTTTCCAGCAAGTCCTGGCGTGGGAGATCAACATGGAACGCTTGAGAACAGAATTTCGCAATAGCCTTCCGGATGTGGAAGCCGTCGTGCGCGGCGCTGTCAGTTCAAAGATCAAGATGTTAGAGGAGCGGGTTAACACGAAAGACACCGTAATCCAAAAGATTCAGGGAGACGTAGAACGTCTCTCTACAAAAGCAGAGGAGTTTCAGGTACTTGGAGCGTTCCACACTGTCGAATACGGCTTACACATTCATGTGTAAATGAGCGTGTGCAGCCTTCACACACGGCCAAATAGACTGGCGAACGTAATGCAGCTGCTTGGACATGCGGAACAGCCTATGCGCTTTAGTAGTTTCATGTGCGACTTTTTTTCTTGTCAAGAGGGGTATCCAGAGGAGAACTACTTTTGGGGTCGTAACGTCTCGTTAAAAATATTTTCATTTGAGTCAGCCGTAGAATGTTAGCTGGTCACCAGTACCTCTTCCGCGTTATACTTTAACACCATCGGGGGGAACGACAAGGACAGCACAGATGAAACCTGTACGAATGGTTATAACGGAGACCTACTCTATTTTTGTCCTCAGGACTCAGCAGGGGCTCTCCGGGAAAGGTCTGCCGATCTCGCTCAGATACTACAGCAGGTAGACAACAAGACATAGACTACGCAGGAGACGAAGGGACACCCAGCTCCTGAGGATAATTCCTAGCTATACGGTTATGCCGCGTGGTATTCTATTCTCCACAAACAACAAGGTTTGAATTAAAGTTTGATTAAACCCGATTATTGCCATCGCTGTCTCTCGGATCTCCTGCGAAGGTGGAAGTGAAACAAAAGTGACACTTGAGTGTGATTGACGCACAGAGAAACCACGATAAGATGCTCTAGGTGTTATCTCGTAGGTTAAAGATGAGGTCAGAGAGGAGCTTGACAGGGAAGCAGACAGGGAAGGTCGTCTGCAGAAAGCTGAGGAGCTCGTGAGCGACGTTGTGGAGAAGATGTCGCAAGTGGCTCGCCAAGGTACTGCCGGCACTGCTTGTTATCGTTCAGTTGGCCGGTAATGTTTTTAGTACCGTAAATGCCTATTCGTGTAAACCTGACGTTGCTTGGAAATAGGCGCCAAAGAGGGTAGTGAAGCTGGAAGCATGACAGCTATTCTCCCACTAGTTAAGCAAAACTGCATTTACTGGACGTCTTGGTGGTGACGGATTGGTTTCGTCCGTGCCCCAGTCGGTGCTTAAACACCTTGCGAGTTTGTCAATGTTTGAGCACCCCCGTGGCGTAAGGTTATTACTTCGTCTGGTTCAGCAAAGTGGTCAATTTTTTGCGAATAGGAAAGCCTAAATGTGCGCTCGAGGCAACAAATATGCAAACTTCGAATATGTATGTATGAATATATGTATGTATGTATGTATGTATGTACGTGTGCATGTATGTATACATCTATTTATAGTTTGTCCAGGTCTTCTCGATCACGGCTGCATGTGATGTCACCAAGACCGTGCCTCATTCTGAATCAGGTCAAATAGCAGGAACTTGAACACCAGACGAGACCGAAATGTCCCTCGCACGATGCACCAGTACATGCCTCCTTTCCGAAACGATAAAATATGAGCTGCAGCAACTGCCGTTCTCACATGGAGAGCAAAATGCTGTGACGCCTCTGTTCAGTGATGTTCGAAAACCCTTTCCCGTGAAAGGTTTGACAGAACACGAAAACTCCAAAAACAAGCATGAGACATTTCGCCTGTTCTGTCTACAGAAGAGATGCAAAGCATCATGAAGGACGTTTTGCTTATCTGGACGGCAGTCAAGCACCTTGATACAGCGAAGGCCGATAAACGGGAGCTTGATGCACTGGCGAACGAAGCAACAATAAGAGCTCAGGTATGCACACTCCCCGGAGGACTGTATGGCTGCTTGCTCAATCGAAAGTCAAAGGACGGAAAACTGTTTACAGATTACACACGACATTCAAGTCATTTCTGTCCCCATGTGCCCTGTGGAAAACAAACACGGACATCTTTTGGAACTGCTCCCCCCACGGCCACTGGTAGTCTTGCATTTGTGCCGCGGTGATGCCGAGAGAAGCCGAACCGGTCTCCTATCTTCGCGCAAGACGCATCCTGGTGGCGACTTGATGCTCTATGATGCAGATACATGTATCCACAGGTTTCGGTCTCGGATTCTCGGTTCAGTCAATGTACTCCCGCATGGTTCAGGATGGCGACAAACGGAACATCAAATTTCGTAACTAAGTTTGAGTAGAGTACTCTAAATCGTTCTGTTCGTGTAGGTGGAAACAACCTTCTTGTCATTCTAGTACAATTTGTAGGACCATGTCAGAGTAATGATCTCTATATCGTCCCACTGATGAGTGAGCCAGCGGTTGCGACGTAAGCGACTTTGTTTCCTCCCAGTTTCCTCAACCTTGTGTGGTGGAACCACATGAACGCCGACCTCTTTGCTGTGACGCCTAAGAACACTTCTATTGCTCTTGCCTAGGTAAATGTTGGAGAAGACTCTATGTTAGTTAGGGTCGTCTCCATAAGCTTATCTGCACAGAGTCCTCCCTACCTGTGTTTTCGGCAGACCTCTGAGTTAAAGATGAAGCATATAGAGAGCACTCATTCGCAGCAAGTAAGAGAGGCATTCGTAACGAGAGACTCTGGGCTATGCCCTAGCCGGAAGCAGGCAGCTTGCATTATTAGCGCCCTCGAATTTTCCACACGTGTTGCAGGCTCTCCTGCAGTTGCAGCCTGCTAGCATGGCACCATTGCAGGACACTAATGCAGCATACAGATTGCAGTACACAATAGTACTTGATTGCGATATTTCTGGGGAAAGCCTGTTCATCTGGGATTTCGAGAACGGCGTATCAGACACCGTTCTGCCAGAGTGTTTCGGTTACTAGAGTCCTGTGCATATCAGCTTGTAACACTGGTTTGCAGTTTTGCGTATGTGTGTACAGCATGGTGACTTGAGCGAGAAAATTGATGATGTCAAAACAACAATGCGCGACGTGAACACAAGGAGCAAAACGTTAAACTATATGTTGGGTATCATGATGAGATTCATGGAAGACGCTGTCAGGAAAATTGCTTCCATGGATCCGTCCTTGATGCAGGTGGGTTTCTCTCGTTCAAGCGTACGCGTGTAGCGTTGGCAGTGTGCAAACGCCTTTATGACGTCTAGGGAGAAGCAAATTTGCTAAACGCGAAAGGGGCTGCGAGATTCTCAGCGAAAGAATACAACGCGAAGTTGGAGTGAGGTCATCTCGAAGACAGAACATGCCGCTGGAACGGCCAATGATCTCCTCGCGCTCCTTACATATAGCCTCGCAGGCATCAGGTTGTTTTTTCATGCTTTCCCCGTTGTGTGTTTTCCTTTTTCATGATGCAGAAAAAATTAGTAGACTGTCATCATATCAGGGCATTGACGAGGGGCTCATGCTTTCTGGTGCATGGCAGACTGAATTCCTGTTGTTATCTATCCCATTTCTCTTCGTGTAGAATTTGCACGCCTGTGTTTGCATGTAGTCGCCTCGAATCACCAGCAAGGTCATTCGTACGGGTGGAGGATGGCTGCCGCAGAACGCATACTCTCAGAGCGTCTCGCGGCCTGTCTCCCCTTCCAGGCGGCAAGTGGACTCACTGGGCGATCGGAGGCGCGCCGAGCCCCTCTCTCGTAGCTCTACTTTGGGACCGGATGCAGATGGTGCCAGAAGGGGAGTGAACGGTAGTGACAGCTCAGTGCTAGTCGATTCCATCAAGGGTATAATACGGGGCCTCGGAGATCTTCCTGCACCGAAGACGAGCTCTGAAAACCTAGACGCGATTACCATCTCCGAACCGAAGAGCATTTGTTCGCGTGACGAGGAAGAGCTAAAACATCCTTGTGGTTGGAAGAAGGAAGGGGATGTTCGAGAAAAGGAAGGTCCAAGCCTCGAGCAAACGGAACGCTTTGACGAAGACTATATGAGGTGAATGAGGAGTGAACGTAATAAGCGAAATAAACTATAGTCGCTGTTCTTAGTAAGCTGTTCGCACACACCAGCTGTGCAAGCGTACATAAAAAGGAAGGCATGTATGGTATTGCTGAAATACGTGTGCGTGTTCGTCCCCCAGCGCTATTCAGCAAACCAGGAGTTATGCGGCGGGAAAACTGTACACTGGGTCACTTCTTCCAACTACTCCAGAGTTAGTGCAACACGAAAACCTCGACTCGATTACCCTCTCCGAACCGAAAACCAGTTGTTCGTGTGGCGAGGAAGATTCAACACACCCTTGTAGGGGTTCCTCTATGTGACCTTAAATTTTACAGCAGCCCGGTGGTCCGCGCCTTCACGGACTGGGTGGAGCAAGTGCGGGTGGTGTTTGACTCCCAAGCGCGGGAGGCTGCGGCAGCTGGCATATCGCCAGGTGAGATACAAGCTTGAAAGTCTTGTCGGATCTCAGGGTTTTGAAGGCCTTTCAAAAGTGGTAGAGCATGTGCCCTACCCAATGTGAATGCAGTCTCATGTGTTATGCAACAACAGTGATCATGCACTGTCAAATGGATCTGCCGCTAGTGTGCTGCTTGTGTTTTGGGGGGGGGGTTGTACACTGGAAACTACCATTAGTATGCTGTGATGTGGAAACACGGAACATGCGAAGGGCTTTTGGAGACGTTCAACTTCACCTGCAATGGCTTAGCAAAGGATTCCAGATGAGGTGTTACTGTGCCTCGGCTTCTAAAAAAGGTTAGGTGTAGTGTTGTGCCGGTTCCTGAAGGTTTGTGCGTGTCCAATCCCCTGCTTCTTTGAGAACTTTTCCTGGTATACAGAACCCTCCGTGTTTGCGACAAGTGCGAGCCAGCTGAGTTGCGAATCTCCTGAGCGACTGCAAAGTAGGACCGCAGGAACTGCCCTAGCATTGCCGACGCGACCGCGAACTGCAGTTGGGGGTAGAGCAACTGCGCCCCGTCCTCTTCAAGGTACTCGGTATTACGCTGATTCTTCATGGCTCCTTGGGGTTGCTTCGCCTTTGTCAATATTCCTGGAGGCGTGGTGTGGAGAGTTGTGGCAACAACACTTCACAACGGGGTTCCGCGCTCATTTCAGGATTGTTTATCTTCGACCGATCTGGCGTTTCTCGAGAGTACAAGAACGTGTCCTTGCCGTAAATTCCATTTTGCCTATTCTGTTGTGGCTCCTCTGAGTTATAGTCAAACAACCGGCATCACACCAAACAACAATATCTCATACGCAAACGCCATTTCGAAATCTTGAAAGAAGCAGAGACACATAGCCGCATATTCATCGCCGTTTACGCAGTAAGTAGCATGGAAGGAATGCAAAATAGTGGTGCAAACTGATTTGCGGTGGTTCACCTTTTTCAGGTGGAGCGAAGAGCGTGATTAGCCCTTCCCTGTCGGTGGGAATTACTGGTCAAAGAATGGTTGCAGCGAGCAATTCCAAAAATTACAGAGGTGGATCCAGTTACTCGCCAACCCTTAAGTCTAAGCGACCACCCAGGGGGCATGGAACAGGTGGCGCTTGGGGTCTATTTTGACCTTCAACGTCTGCTCACTTATTCTCTAGCCGGCCGTCTTACACCCAAAGCTCTCTCGAACTCGCATCAGGACACACAGCAAGAAACTGGGAACCCTTGTTTTAGGTGAGGGTGCCACTCACTCAACAAGACCTTCCTGAAGAGAGAATCGTATCGACAAAAGATAAATGAGTCCGTTTTCTCAGCTTGTGGACTCTGCGGGTGGTTATGTCATACTCATTTTGAATGTCTAATATATGTTTCTATGCAGTTTGATATGACTAGGCGATCAGGTAAATCCGCAGCATTGATGAAACGTTCATTCAGATGGGATACGAAATGGTACACGGTGACGCAATTGCTCGGGATACGTTGCTGCAATATGTGCTTCGGGCTAAACTGACCCGGCCGACGCACTGGAAACTCTGGTGTTGAGGCGCAGTGATGTAAAACGGGCGTCGGATCCGAGGTCATAGTGTTTTTCCCTCTGAATATTGGAATGTTGACAGTCAGAAACTTGTTGTTTTATTGGGTGAAGGATCGATTGTTTGGTAAACCCTCTACTAAAAAAGTGAGGTACCACAAGTGATGGCGTACGCAACTGCCATGTATCAAAACAGAACGTCGCCACCAGCTCCGATGTAGCGACAACTTCACAGCATTAGTACAATCCACCACTTCATAGCCCTGCGAGGAGTGCCAGCGCTTGGTAGTAATCTCCACGTTCTACTCGATAGACCATTAACCATCAGGGAACTGTTGTCCTACACAATTCGATGTGGCATTCCTTGTACTGGCATCGAGGGAGACGGACAGCTATCGGGACAAACAAGGCTGTTTATCGTGTACTTAGTGCTTGAAATCTGCAGCAATTTTTCTTCATGTTTTCACAAGGGGCGTAAGGCCAAACGCAGGTGGGACTGGGGACGAATGATATCATGCGGAGGCTCCTTATCGCCCATCGTTGCCCAACGGATTTCGCCAAGGGCAGGTATAAGTGTGGGACCGTAGCGTCTAGCTTTGAGTGTGCCTGAAGATAGACTGTGTTTCTGTTCTCAACATCCTAGCAGTATACGGGTTTTCTTGTACCAAAAAACAGCAGGACTTCTGAGGGCAAACTTGCATGTACAGCGTCGTCCGAAATATGGTGCATTCATACACTTTCCCCCGTCGTTTTCTTTGACATGAGTTTCATGGTGCTTTTCGGACCACTACATGCTTGAACGTGTGGGTGAAAAGAGGACCATGCCGCTCGATACTGACTTCCCCGGTGTTGCGGATTTTGTGGTCTGCACTACTAAATCAGACGGCTTCACAGGGAGATGTAGAATTGAATGTTAGCTGCTAAAAAGCCTCTACTTGCTGTAACCAGTTGCCAGGACATGCATAAGCAGAGCGCTCCTCAAATTCAATTCCAACACAATAGCTGGGCGACAACGAGGATCTTGCTAGCGGGTGATTCTAACACGGCCGAGCCAAAGTTGAGGGAAACCGTCAGTACTCCTAGTGCGTCTTTGAGTGTAAAAGGCCCCGATCCTCTCGCATATCATACTGATCAGGATGCGGTCCTCACCGGCGATATCTTTTAGGTGCATCTGGGCCCCTCACTAGCCCGCCAAAATCTGCTGGCGGCGCCGGCAGCGAGGCGGCCGCAAGGCTCGCTGAGGGTCATTATCTCAAGAAGAGAACAGATCTAATCACAGAAAAAAAGATCAAGTACTTCAAGTGTTGCAGACACCAACTGGTCCGTCACGACCCCGACAAAAACAGATTTGTGAACAACAATAGCTACACAATGGCGTTCCCTTCAGCTCTGCGTTTAGCCCGCCTGGGTTTTGCGCTGTGTGTGATTGCCGTGATCTGCGCGTCTTATTTCGTGTCTTGTGAGAAGATTGAAAATGTCCCTGCCGGAACAGCTTCTCACTCTGAAACAGTTGGTTCTGAAGAGGGCAACCTTCTCGAAAACACGGTTGTTGCTCAGGAGGCAAGCATTGCTACCACAACGAAGGATGTAACATATGAGCCCCAAGGGACAACAGAAGTAGTTAAGGCAGAGATTCCAGTGGAGATCAACACTGAGGAAAACACTACTGAAGATGCGGAATCAGCTGCGTCAAGTCGGCGGCTGAACGCAGACAACGAAGAACATACCAACAATGACACCGGACACGAAGCAAGCGTCCAAAGAAACGTGACACCTCTCACGGCGGCTGCTGCTGTGACACCTGGTGGGTATACCACAGACGCCGAGGCCGCATACGAGGCTGTCGATGTTACGGAAAATGTGGAACCATCGGCAGGTCCTGGGACATCGGAGGCAGAGTTGACGCGCGACGTAAGAAATCTCGAGGACAATGAGGACGAAACTCCGTCAAGATCGTTGGCTGCGAACGAGGAGGTCAGTGCCGCGGAAGAGCGTGAGGGGAATGTGGAGGCTTCTCCTGTTGTCCTGGCCTCCGAAGAACCGGAGGAAACCACTGAAACAGCTGACGAACCAGAAGCTGCCCCCATCAGGAGACTGAGGGGATCTGCGGAGTCTGCAGAAGAGGCCGGATTTGATGTGAATGTCGACTCAGATGCACATATTGCCCCAGACGAGGATAATGAGGAACCCGAGGCCACCGAAAGTGCCTCTGAAAACGCTGAAGACCCGGCCGAGGAGACACGGGCATCAGCTAGACATCTCCAGGAAGCGGAAGCCACGGAATCTGTCGACAAGACGGCAGCAGAAATGCAGCCTGCAGAAGGAATTGAAAATACAGACGAGGCACAACACGAGCAAGACGAGATGATCCAGAGTGTTGCGTCTGCTGAAGAGTCCATGACACAGAAGGACGCATCTCCCGCTGATATAGGCGATGAAGGTGAACAGGACGGTGAACAGGTTGAAGTGGTGAGCGCCACAGCGGCGGACGAAAGTTCAGATGACAAGGCGTGCACGGAAGCCTGCGAGAGAAAACTGTCTGAGGAAGAAACGGAAGATGAGAGTGCAAGACCGGAAGCAGGGGCAGAAGGCGTTGTGGACGGTGAGGCGAAGGCGGACAACGAACTAGTCTCTGAAGAGCCCTCAGAGAGCGATGCAAAGGAATCAGAGTTGTCAAGAACTCCTGAGGTCGACGAACAGGTTTCTGATGCTGTCTCTCTACTACTGGGTGCAGCGGAAGAGATCTTGGAAAAAGTTCACAATGTTGACATCTGAGCCTTTTTAAAGTCGCAGATCACTGCGATGGAGTTGTGATATCCTATGTGGTAACCGCTGTAGAACAATGAAGGCAAAGAAACTTGCATTCACCACAGTGCCATCATATGTTTCAAACACCGCGATCCTGTCACCTTGTGAGGCACATCCCACTGATCACCACCATAGTCGAGGTTTTTAACTAGACTATCTGTCATCCACCTTGTTTCATTGTCAAGTAATAAGCGCCATGCTGCCCTTGTCTTCCCTGGCACCTTGTGGTTTCTCTCTGAATCACGCATGAGCTCCGACAGGGTGCCAGGTTTTCCAACGATTGAGATTTTCTAAAGATTGGCCTGACAAGTGCGAAAGCGTCCGGTGTTGTGTGCGGTTCTGTATAGAAAGACTGGTGAAGATGAACATATCACCGCCTCCTTGAGGACTCCATAGGGCCAATTCACGCCAGAGACTAACCACGGATAAAATCCCTGTATTGTGTACCTAGAATCAAGGCGACAGCATTATGAGGTGCCATCCGCTGTGGATGTGCTTGTCCAAACGTTTTTGTGAAATGCCTCCACATCTATGAGTCCCCAGTGGCTGGGTATCCTGAAGGGTCTTTGGTCGAGGCCCGCACCAGAAGGTAGGACGGTACGAAGCGCCGTTCGTTTTTATTCTGGATGCATACTGTGCCTCCTACTTGCACAATACTACACAGCTTTTTGTAGTGCTAGCGCCGTCGTAATGTTCTGCTTCTGGCTTTGCACGGGGGATGGCAGATAGGGACAGCGTCTAAAATAATCCCATCAGTACACATACTCAGAAAAACCACTCTGAACACTAATGAACTTGTTTGCTCGGCACCCTGGTCAACAGGGGCCTCGGCATCTCTCAAGTGGTGGTGCACCGACTTAAAGAGGTGACGTGGCAGCCTAAGCTGTTAACCCGTTGTGTACTAAGGCCAGTCTACGTAGTGTAACACTGGCACGTAGAGACTGAGTTCTAGTATTAAAAGGGAACGAGTAAGACAAAACATTCCGAAGGGGGACGCGTCGGCACACGAAAATTTCACGCATCGCTATTTGGTCTAACGCGTCTATCTCTCGCCAGCGATCACGAAGTCGGAACGCTGGTGTCACTGCCCGGATGAGTTTCGTGAACATCCGGTGCCTTTCTGTCACCATTTCACCTAAAATCCAACACTGCGGGGTTTAACTTTCATAGCTTCTTACTGCGAGGCTACCCACGTGTGTGTGCCGTTTCCCCTCTACGGTGTAACTCCTCAATCCACAATGGCTTGACTACTGACTACCCGTGCGGATGTAACGAAATTTGCCGTAGAAAAAAGTTGACGTGCCAAGGCACCAAGACACAACACATCCACACTTTTCATTCAATATACGCCATCAGGATGACGCAAGAATTCAAGAACTACATCCCTTCCATACACGCGGAAAACATCACAAGTCTGTCAAGTTTGGAGTCTTGCGGTTGTTGCGAACTCCCTACACTCTGCCTTTAATGTTCTGACGATCTCGAGCAAATAGAACAGGAAAAACTGCCGGCAAACTCAGCCTTCCTTCAGGAGGCTCTGACTCTATCTAGTCACAGTTTTTCGTCCATGTCATTTTATTAATGCCTTTTATTCACACGTGACCCTCGTTGCAAAGGTGTCCTGACCCGTATACGTAGAGAGCCACTGCATTTAGTGTTCCGTTGACACACTAACGCCTTGCGTTCTGCGCCAAAATGAGTTGAGCTTCCGACCCATAAGCTCCTGTTGCAAGAGTTTGTCTTGGTTAGACTGGTGAGAAAAAACACACATGCCTCTAGCGTAGACATAGCTGTAACTTGCTTGCCATTGGAGCCTGACAGTGACGACGTGTATCACGTACCGTATATAAACCACTTACTTGATCATGCGCCAATGTGCCAATGTCAGTAGAATATCGAGGACGGCGACCCGCACGATGGCTGGGGCGCCACCCTACGGAAACGTTTTTTCTCGTCTCCAATCGAATATAATTGGATATCATTTTCTTGAACGCACACACAAATGCTCCTTTTTTGTCATGGTTGAGTTCTGACAGGCTCTACTGCAGGTTGAAGAAACTCCCTTTGAAGGCTTGACGGAGAGTCCGAAGTTGCGGTTAAGGGGGCTTACTTGCATGCTGTCGCGGCGGACCAAAAAGAGAATTTCTCAGTCACACACCCTTCTCTCCCTTTCTTGTTAGTCGCTGCTTTGCTCCAGTTTCTTTTTCTATTTGTGTACATCTTCCCAAAAAACCCGAAACATTAGGATTTCACGCGTCTTTTCACTTTTCAATCGACACACCGCGGTCATTGCTCTCGATCTTCCGTGTGTGTAGCGGGAATAAAGTACAGGCCGCCCGCCCCTTTTTCCCCCCGTGTCGGCAGATCTCACACCAACGTCTTTGCTACATACGATGGCCGTTCCTTTTCTTTTAGGCTCACTTTCGGAGTGTTATTGTACGTAGATATCGCGTCGCAATCCTTCTTCTGCGTCTCTCTCCGAGCGCGGTTATTTGCACATCATCCGTCACAAACGTCGCTGCGGCCCTGTCATTCTACTCGTCAATTCACAAATAAGAATAGGCACGTCGCTGCTGGCTAATTTTCATAATTATTATTCACTTCTGTACCCTACCTGTTTTTTGAAAGGAGGCTAAACCCTGTACTTTCCACATACGTCTGCTTGTGCACACGGCCTTCTCGACTGCTGTTTACACGCCCCGTGTGCATAGCGTAGGCCATAGGCAGACCCGCGTGTCGGCGCCTCTGTCGCGACGCTTTTCGCGTTGTCCAACGTGTCTTTCATTTTTAACCTTGAAGCGGCTTTTCTTTTGTGAAGGCTGTTAGGTGGTGCTTCTTTTTTTCCCCTGCATCGCACTGGCATCGTTGGCGCCTCTTTACAGACGCTGCACGGTCGTAGCTTTCGCGTACGTTCACTTGGTTGCCTTTATTTCACGCGAACGAACCCGGTAGCAGGGGTCAGGTTATTGTTTCTGCGAAAGCATTCTACACAAATGTATCTTCACCTTTATGCGATATCCTCAAGGGGACAGCCACCGCTTGCCTGGTAATCAATCCAGCTACTGCCGACATTTGGAAATTCTTCATTGCACTGTCGCTTTGAAGTGACAGACAAATCACGCCGCCCTTCAGAGCGCTTCGAACGTTGAAGGCGGAAAAAGAGTTTCTTTCTCGTACACGGCAGCCTAGAGGTCTGCTATCATGCAATTGTGTAAGACGGGCAACTACTATCGGGCAACGACCAGTTTTTCTGAGGAAAATACAAGTTTATGCAGGGCTGGGCATGTCGCTTCCAAAGGTCGAGAGTCTCGCACGTACTTCGTTTTTCAGAATATTTGTTGCATGGAGGACGCAACACCCTCCCCCGCATGACATCGTCTGTTGTTCATGGTTTGGGCATGTGACACGCTCTTAAGACTGTAATACAGACGTCGATCGATCCTGTTCTCGGAATCAGCGTCTCTTGCTCGTAGTTTCATTTTCACGTCTTCAGTGGTAAGAGTAGTAGATCCCGCTGACGGTTGCGCGATATTCATGGCTTCATACGCTTTACGCACATCTTAACAGCGTTCGTACCTGTTTAGTTTCCTTTTGAGCGGCTACTTCACCGGATTGTTATTTTCGGCCCCTGTTGTGTGTCTGCAACATTTCAGAACCAGGAACACCCATGGAGAAAGATAGGAACACTATGGAGGGAGGTGCGGAGCACGTAGAAAGAGGACGGTGCGGAGGATCGGCAATGGAGAAGGATGACGAATGTCAGTATACTCCGTCGACGTCTCCTCCAGTTGAAGTTGCCGAAGAAGCAACTGACGACGTGGAGAAGATCTCTTCGTCTCTGCCAGTCAACGAGAGATACAAGGTACCGAGACAAAATCAAACTCGATGTCAAATACACGACAAGGTAAGCGAGTGAGTGAGACATGCACGCGCACAAGACGTAGTCAAATACGGTGCCGCAACTAGGACGAGCTGGTAACGGAATGCGAGTCGCGAAGGGCGAGGTGGCTCACAAAGGCGATTGCCTTCTGCGGACGCAAGCTATGCCAACCTTCACAGTACGCACGGGAGAAGAACAGATCTTTGCAGGATTGTGTCGGGGCGACAGAAACAGGTATGAGGTAGTAATATCTCATCTGAGCCCTCTTTTATCGTCGTCACTTTCTTTGTTGTCATTGTTCTCGCTCTCTGCAATTTATGCTTCGAATTCAGCTCCTCTGTACTCTCTAGTCTTATGTGTGCTGCTTCAGGAGACGTACGAGCACATGTACTGGCGCAGCTTGCATGATGCGGATTCCTTCTGGCGTGAGGTAAGGACCAACTGGTTTGACACAACTGCATTCGTGAGATTCGCCGCATACGTACATTTTGCACAGTTATACATGTATCTCTGTGTAACAGACGCACAAGAAAATCCGCATTCAGGGTTAAACAAACGAGTGTCGATGCATTCGATCGGTGCGTTTTAACTCATACTAGAAACGTGCGTGCTCTCAGTGGCTGCATGTGCGTCGAGGTTTGCGGTTGTCGCATGCAGCAAGCCACGGAGATTCTGAGGTGGACTGCGCCTTTTACAAAGGTATTCCACGGTCGGATGGAAGATGGGAACGTCTCCTGGTTCTTGAACGGGAAACTCAATGTAAGTTCGGCATCCCTTCTATCCGGGCTTCGTACAATGCACACATGCACGCAAATGATGGTGCGCGTTCTCGTCCAAAGAAACTAGTGAGCAACTGACCAAAGCGGACATTTCAAAATGAGCGACACGTGGGGAGCGGCTAACAATGTATCTCCCGACGGGCCAGACGGCTGAACCGCTTTTCGCTTTTATGTGCGCTGTTTCTCCTTATCGACCTACCGCTTCGCGTAGAGGTTTTCCCCACCTTGGATGTACTTAAACTGTTGCCTGTATGGAATACCGTTTCTGCATCAGTGGAAGCCCTTGCACACCAATGCGGATATACACTTTGTCTCGTAGTTATTCAATTGACCATTGAGCCATTAGTCAAGGTTAATTGTTTTTTGGCATGCAGGTGTGCGATAACTGCGTAGATCGGTGGGCAGAGAAATTTCCGAACCGCGTGGCTCTGATTTGTGAGGGCGATGATCCTGATCAGAGCCGGACGATCACTTACCGCAAGCTGCTTCGTACGTCAGCATACAGAGAAAAACGGAGAGTTCTGTTTTTCATTGGACTAGATAAGCGCTTGCCAGCAGCAGTTAACAAGCCTTGGCGGTGTAATACAGCTGCGTACATGTTCGAGTGTCTATCGCTTGCTCAAGGCATAGGCATCTGTGCCTTCGAGATAGGAGTCACTTCGTCTAAACGGAAGTGCACTGCATTCTTTGATGTTTCTCTAGTGTGTTTCACAACATTTCAAACTACTATCTGAGCTACAGCAGTTTCTTGGACGTTTCTTAGAAGAGTTGTTGGGAGGGCTGTTGAGGGGATTGCTGTGGAGAATTTGTCTCAAGACAACTCAAACAGCCTTGAACGGACGGGACAACGTGTGTGACAGCATGACTGAGAACACCTGGTAATGTATTTCGCACTTTTTCAAGGTTCAGACCGTTTCCTCGGAATGTAGGTTCCCCTTTTCTCCACGCATTGTTTTTGTTCAGGCAAGGTCTGCCAGTTCGCGAATATGCTCAAACGCTTGGGCGTTCGCAAGGGCGATGTTGTGAGCATCTACTTGCCCATGGGACCGGAGATCGTCTACGCAATGCTTGCCTGTGCCCGAATAGGCGCTGTCCATAAGTGAGCGAAGCTGTCGATGTGAAGGAAATCCGGTATTTCGTGGTGTGCTTGTCATACGCCCTCGGCAGTCTTCCAAATAAACAACATATTAAAATGCGCGCATGTAAACTAGTCTTAAACACACCGCTCGTCACGTAACAGAGAGACATCACGATTTTAGATCGGCTTGTACAGTATCAAAAACACTGTACGGTTATGTTTAGTGACCAGTATGCAAGACACTCCTTCGGATCGGCTGTGGGGTTTGGGTTTCACGCCGCGGGGCAGTTTCAACTGGATGCTGTGAGTGTCTGTACCCGATATCATGTATCTACCAGCTGCTGGTTCTAAGGCAGTGTCGCAAGTGGAGCGAAATGGTGTATACGCCAATCTGCCGCAGGTCGCTTGTAGTGGTGGATTCTCTATCGCAAACGCCGTCTAACCCTGAGGGGCGAAGGGGCGGACTCGTCCTACCGTTGGAGATGCTGCGTAGTGCCCTTACTTCCTGTCTTTCTCCATTGTCTCTGCTTGGTTTTCAGCGTGATTTTTGCGGGGTTCGCAGCAAGCAGCTTGGCCGAGAGAATCCATGACGCAGAGAGCCACATTGTAAGTCTAGCTTGTGGTCGTTTCTCTTATGGTTGTCTCATCATGCTTTTTTTTTGCTTCGCCTCGATGTATGTGGAATGGGGAAATGGGGCTCCCTGCGCAGGTCGCTTAGCAACTTGAAAGGGTGCCAGAAGGAAAAGAGCATGGAGTGTGCTCTTGAGGCGACGCAGCAATATGGACACACGCAGCAGAGAATTTCCATGTGCACTATGCCGTTTCACGCAAGTGCTGTTATGGGGAAAGGGCCCAAATAATTCGGGCATTGATTATTTTGTAAAACCTTTGATAAGCGGGTAAATATTAATGAGTAACTGGGGTTTTCATGCCTTGTTTTCGGTTTATGTCTTGGACCAGAGGATGGGGAGGCTGTCCCACTTGTTGATGCGAAGAGTGCCTTAGAGGCATCGGTGTCAATGGCGCAGGAAGGAGACGAGCGAGGGGACAAAATGGGACGCATATTTGTTTCCGCGGATTGCTTTCTACCTCCATGCAGTTGATCACAGCCGACCAAAGCTCGAGAGGTGGCAAGACGATCTTCCTGAAGGACATTGCAGATGAGGCCATGGCCATTTGCCCTCAAGTACGACACCTTGTCGTATTCCGGTGCAAAGGTGAGGCAGGAAGGACGAAAGCGGGTCGCCTGTTTGGGCAGTGGATGCCCCTGCGTTATGCCATAGGAGCCAAACACACAAACCTCCGTGTTCTGGTTCGTTTGACTGCTGACGCAAGTGGAATCGCCCAGATAGATTGTTTTCCATTTCTATGCGTGATCTTGAAAAAACGCATGGGATGCGCTTCTGTAGGAGCTGTTCTGCGTCTGTCTCCTCACGACGTTTCGTTTATTCTCATCCGCAAGTCGGAACTGGCTGTGCTTGGTTTCTGGGTTTGTATGCAGAGTGTTATTTTTCCGTATCTCTCACTGTTTGTGGTTCTTCCGACCTTTCCAGGGGAACCTTTGAAGAACTGGGTCGAGGGCAGAGACATCTGGGGAAACGAGTTAATGTCGCAAATGCAGCCGTACTGCCCCCTCGAGGTCATGGACAGCGAGGATCCGCTGTTCATCCTGTACACGTCGGGATCCACCGGGAAACCAAAGGTAACACAGCGTTCTGTTTAGACTTCTGTCTTCCTTGAACTACCTGTTGAATTATGTGTGTGCCTCTCCTGGGGGGATGCCTCATGATCCTTACTTCGCCGTGTTGTTTTCTCTTCCCACGTCTCTTCCATGAGGAGGCCGCAGAATTTCCCTAGTAGCTAAACCTGCATTTTCTTTCGTCTTGCGTTTCGTCCTGTTCATTGCGTCACACTCATTATGTTAAGTGTCGTTTGTGTCGAAACGTCGGTACAATACGTAAGATCTTCTCGCAACCGTTTGCAAAGAAACGACATCTGCCTGCCACTGTGATCAGGATGGCGTGCGCACTTGTGTGCCTGCGAACACACTGTTAGCGTTGCATTTTGTGGACTCGAAAACGGCTTCTTTTGTGCCTGCTTCCGTCTTCGGTTCTCGTGTTAGGGCTTATGCCACAGCACAGCAGGTTACCTCCTTTACGCTGCGCTCACGCACAAGTGCGTCTTCGACTACCACCCAGGCGACATCTACGCATGTGTGGCAGACTGCGGCTGGATCACGGGGCATTCGTATGTCGTTTACGGCCCCTTGTGCAATGGCGCTACCACGCTGTTGTTCCAGTCCATTCCGACTTACCCTGACCCCGGCAGGTGAGCACACATCGGCGAATGCGGATTTGTACGACCGTCTTTCTGTACCCCAAAACCGAGCGACAAACGGGAACTCTGGAGCACTAAAGGAGCCGACAGGAGAACACGAAGTGGCAAGCAAATCCGCGGAGTGACCCGCGTGAGGAAGTTCAGAATGAGGCGTCTGGAGGTATAGGCGTGCTTCATGAGCCTCGTGACGAAATGCACTGAAGCGGTCAAATTGCTTTTGGTCTTGGCAGGTACTGGCAGATGATCGAGAAGTGGAAGGCGTCCCAGTTTTACACAGCCCCGACAGCGCTTCGGTGAGTGCTCTTGTTGAAGTGCCTGTGTTGCTGTCCAGCTCGTATGCCCACGTTAAATAGTATCCGTGACTTATTTTAGTGAAGAAGTGACGCTGGCGTTCCGCAGCGCGAATTCGTTCTTTCATGTGGCAGTTAGTCCTAGAGACGTGGAACTGTTTTTTGTCTCCACTGAAAGCGTGTTGAAGAGTGGACTTATCCCGGAGAAGCAAACGGGGGTTGGCCCACCCGCATTCGTGGCCTTTCTCCTTTTCGTTCTTACCTCTCTTTTTCACCAAGAGAACGCACTCCGCTGCATGCGCCCCCGTTTCTTTAGGACAGTAAGAGCGTGCGGCCTCAAGAGGAGAGCGGTACGGCTCTTTTTTCTCGTCTGCGTCTTTCTGGGCTTGCGTCTGCTTGGCTACTCGTTCGGGATCTTTCTGTTTGCCTTCCTTGAAAAAGGATCTGCTCGTAGACGGTGTTGCCAGAACTCCCCGCGAGAGTAGAGAACTACGGAGAGCAATACGGTACTAACCAAGAACACAACGAACCCAATACTGAAATAGATGAAGAACGTGTATTCACGTGGGATAGATTGGGAGTCTCTTCGCGTCCTTTCGTCTCTCGCCGTCGCTGTGACACGGCGGTGTGCCCGTGCATCCTTACTTACGTTCATTATGGTGCAGTTGAACTGCCTTTCCCGGCCTTGCGTGTGTTTCCAGAGCTCTGATGCGCTATGGCGACAGCTGGCCAAAGAAGTACGAGCTGTCGAGTTTGCGGGTGCTGGGCACCGTGGGTGAGCCGATAAATCCAGAAGCCTGGCGATGGTACGCAAGCGTCATCGGACAAAATCGCTGCTCAGTTGTCGACACGTACTGGCAAACGGAGACCGGCGGCCACGTGCTGACGCCGATTCCCGGAGCCACAGTGACCAAGCCAGGGTCCGCCACGCTTCCCTTTTTCGGCATTGAACCTGTCGTCCTCGACCCGGTCTCCGGCGAAGAAAAGCAGGGAAACAATGTCTGTGGGGTGCTGTGCATTCGCAGGCTCTGGCCAGGTGAGGAACAGTATCAAAGCTGTTTGTCCGGGAAATAGAGTGTGCGCAATAGAGGATCAACTTCGATGCACAAATGAAGCTCTGGTAACAGTAGAACTTGGATCTAGGAGTCAAAAGCACGTAAGATCTAAACCAGTAGTCGGAATCGTACCATGCATTCTTCAGACAATGCTACAGAAAATGATTCCAGTTAGGAGATACAGACAACCTAGTTCTTCATGACAGAGGTACACCACCACCCCACTGAACTGGAAAACAGAAAAGGCACACTGAAAGACGCTGAGGGTGTCGAAGAGGGCGAAGAAGTGGGGAAAACGGAAAGGCGTGGGGGACCTTAGAGCAGCGACGCTGCACGGGAAGAGTCCAGGTGCAGTGTACCCGTTTCGCAGCGTGTTCGAAGACAGGTGGTGCTACGCTGGTGCTTGCGTGTCTCGTGTAAATGTGCACTTGCGCTTTTTACACAGCCGGACATGTATATATATATATATATATGTCTGCCGGAATAACGAGTGGTTGTGCTTACAGCGCGTCTCTTTCGCGCGTTTTGCAATTTTCACCGCATGTGTCTGGAGATGAGTCTGTGTATCGGAGTACCTGCGTGACTGTGAATGTGTACTTTCGGCTGCTGCGGTGTTTCTCCGAATGACGCCTCCTAGTTGCTTTGATGCATCTCACAGCCTTATTTTTAGTGTCTAGGTTGTGTATTGATTCTTCAGGAGTGGCGCGGTCAGTGCACGGTGCGCATCTCCGCCTGATGAGCACCTATTACTGGCCCTACAAGGGTTACTTCTTCACGGGTGATGGCGTCTTCAGAGACGCGGACGGTTACTACTGGATAACGGGCCGTGTTGACGACACGCTTAATGTGTCAGGTAACTCTGACGCTGGCGATGCATCTCGCAGGGGGTCTCACAGAGGAACTTGGCCTGATTAGAACGGTTCCAGCCGGACCAGACGGTTTTTCTTCTTTTAACAGTGCCCACAGACACGTGCACACCCCCTGTCGGTGAATGCCCCTGGACCAATCAGCCACTATAGATGTGTACCTGTAGATGTCGATACAACAGTTCAGGCATGACTACGGCACGTACCAGTCTAGAAACAAAAGCGACTCAAGTCAGGTGCTTGTTGGTGTGTGCCCCCATTTTTTTGATGCTCTAAAGACAGCGGCATATTCGTCCCTTCTTACGCCAGTGTGGAACCGTCATGGCAAGAAATGCATCAGATCATCCTGATTATTTGCTCTATTGAAGCGTGGCGTTCAGATAGTCCTGTTTCTGCAGTAGTGTGTTGTTAACTGTGCTCTGGTAGACACGTAAACGCGCGCATTCATCGTGGATTCTCTCTAGACAGGAGAATCTCGGTTTTCCCGTCGTTTTCCATTTTACTGTTTTTGGCACAAGACTCCCATGGGTGCAGAACGCGGTTTGTACTTCTCCGACCGGCTATGTTTCACAAGGAGATGTTTCCTTTGTTTGTCGGCTGCAGGTCACCGTCTCACAACGGCAGAGATCGAACACGCGCTCGTTCAGCACGACGACGTTGCCGAGGCGGCAGTTGTTGGAGTGCCCCACGATGTCAAGGGGTCAGGCATCTTCTGTTTCGTCATTCTCAAGGTCAGTCCTTTTGGAGCAGGAAGAACGAGGACGCGAGGGCGAGTGTAGAGTGGATCGTGTTGGGCAGCAGGCAGTGGCGTGTGCGAGAAAGGGTGTAGTCGGTTTGAGTCATACAGCTCGAGATCAGCAATGATTGAAAGTGGAAATGAAATCGAAGGGGGTGTTTCGCATGGGACGCTCTCTGACTGCGGAGAATCCCGGTATTTTCTGTGACCAAATGCGTCATTTGTGCTCTCCGACATTTCTTCCAAATCGGTATGCGTGATTTCCAAAAGCAGGAAGGGTTTGTAAACCGCACCGCTTTATGGACCTATTATCTCGTGGTGCGAATGTCTCCAGTTGCCTCGTCGCCTTCCGATGTTTCCTCTCGCTTCGCAACCTCATCC
This sequence comes from Toxoplasma gondii ME49, assembly GCF_000006565.2. Classification (NCBI taxonomy): domain Eukaryota; phylum Apicomplexa; class Conoidasida; order Eucoccidiorida; family Sarcocystidae; genus Toxoplasma; species Toxoplasma gondii. The sequence goes on from NC_031477.1 coordinate 1,058,740, forward strand.
GTAGTTTTGAAGGTTTCTTTTCCGCTTCTTGTATTCCACGAGCAGGAAGGAGTGTCGAATCGACCTCACCTGCAGGATGAGCTAAAGCGTGTCGTGCGCAAGTACATCGGCCCCATCGCGACGCCTGACTACATTGTGATTGCTAGAGGTACTGCGCGTCTTTCTAGTAAAAAATCCAAACACTGCTGTTTGTCACGAACAGACGTCTTATCGATGCATCACCTCTCGCACTGGAAGCTTCCTGGGAGAAATATCTGAATTTACTTGCTTTCATAGATAATGTTTGTCCATATACATATATATATATATATATATATATATATATGCGTAGGTATAATTACTGGTTACCTCTGTGGAGCAAGTGTGTATACGTATCATGCGAATGCGTCTGAAGACATTTGTGTTTCATGTGTTTAGGAATGTCAGAGGACAGCGTTTCGTCTCAAAAGAGCATGTGTTGGAGATAAATGGAGAGATGCCCCACTCTGCTTGCCTTGCATCTCTGTCTCAGGGATACTATTGCCACAGTGTTAGATACCACGTTGTGTCTGCTTTTGAATAACGAACTAGCGAAAGACATAAACGTGCTCGAGTTTTCGGTGCTGTTGGTTTCATGGTCTGTTGCGTCGGCGTAGGCCGTTACGTGTCTGCACTTTCGTCTGTCATTGCGTCGCTTCCGTTCTTCAGATCTCCCCAAAACAAAGAGTGGAAAAATCATGCGCCGTCTTCTGCGGAAAATCGCAGCCTTGGAGATTGATGACTTTGGGGACACAAGCACCCTAGTTAACTCCCACTGTCTCGAGTCCCTCATAATAGAGGCAAAGATGGCGCGCGGGGGCTCTCTTGCGAAAGCTTAATGCGAAGGAAGGCCCGGGCAGACCACGATGATGAAAATAGAGGACAGTGCGTGGAAAGATGTAAAGTGGCAAACACGCATAATGCTGCGGGACCAGAACCAGGACGTCGCCTCATGGCTGAGAGGGCAGTAACATATGATACTGCGCACGCATGCAAACAGCGTACATGCATGCGCATGTATTTGCATGCATGTACATTACGATTTATACACATGGTTAGACCAGGCGGGCTGATGGAGGACCCATAACGCTGGCGATCGCATAGGCCCGATATGTACAGATATGTGCATCTCGTTACATGCATGTGCATACATATATATATATATATATATATATATATATATATATATACGTGCATTTCGTCCGGGCAACATCACGAGAGATTGTTTTTGTTGCTGCAGTGAATGCAGAGGCGAGAAATGAAACACTGAGAACCCAGTTTTTTAGGGTGACAGAAAAATGATGCTGTCCTTGTCTCTTCTCATCAGTGTTGTACGCTCCAAGCTTTTGTCTTGTGAGAAGTTTTGTCATAACGGACGGTGGATGAGCCTTTAGTTGCGGGATCAATAGGCTAGGGGGTCTGTTGTGGTAACCTCAGCAGTACAAGTATATAGGTGCAAGCTTACCGTTGTTTGTTACAGATAACTGTAGGTTTGCGCACAGTGAATCTTATGATGACAATGATTCGGAGGGACTAGCAAAGCGGGTTTGTGTTGTAGAGCTTTGTTTAAACCACATGAACTAGTTTCAAGTCTGTGCGAGAACGTGTGCTGGGTATTCAGCATGCTCGAGAAACACATTGACAGTCTTGGCATTGAGAGGTGGGATATCTAAGGATCCATGTGTTTGCCGTCGTCGACTTCTATATTTTCTTCAAATGCATGCCTGCATACACAGATGATGTGTTCACAACTGTAGTCGCAGCTTTGATAGAACACATGCTTACGCATATATATATATATATATATATATATATATATATATATATAATTGGACTGAGAAGGCCGCCAAGACCAACAGCAATTTCCTTATCGGGGGAATCTTAGTTCCTGGTTTTTTTTTTGCGTTTTCGTGGTGCGCCTTACGAAATTTCCAGAGATGACTCCCACATGGTTGTTCGCCTTTGTCTTGGACCCGTCTGTATTTTCTTGTCCGCAACAGATGGCTAATGAAGGACGTCCTGTCATTTCCCCGGTTGAGTTATTCACATTTCTTACGCAGTATACGCATATGAGTGTATTCACCTGTCATCGACCAGAAAAAGCAGTTCCTATATTTCACTACTTAAGTACAAGTAGCCAGACGCCCCTAGGCAGCTCATTTGCAGGCATACTAATCGGACCCTCCATAAAAGGAGAGCGTCTCCTACAATCCTATGCAGGCTCATTTCCAGCACGTTGAAAAATAGAAACATGTTTATATTACACTCGCAGGTGCGCGTGTACATGCGCGTGTCAACCTGCACTCATATTTGCATGGGACTTTATAGTGAGACTTGATTCAAGGAGAGCTGAGAACCCAGCATCGACGGTTCTTTTACGCAGCAGTTTACAACGCCTATGTGTTGTTTTACGAAACCGTGGTACGAAGGTGTAATTCTCTCGGCAGCAATCCCGAGCGAAAGTCCTTTCTGTGATGTGGAAAAAGAACCGTGGTAACAATGGCGTGGCTCGGCTGCCTCTATGAAGGTAATAGCATGTTGAACAATCATCTTATATCTTCGCACTTCACCGAAGTCACGGAGCTAGCGAGGAAAGGAGACGGTAAGCAGTCGTCATCGACGGAACTGACAGAGACAGCCTACTCTGGCTTGGGCGGCATCTCAACTGATACCCGCTTCAGTGAGAGTCACGGTATTTCCTTGTATCTGCGCAACATGCAGGCGACATGATGTCTCAAGAAGCGAGAATAACAAGCTTGAGATACCGCCAGGACAGTTTGTCGCTGACATGTTCCCAGGCAGTCAAAGTGTATTTCCGCTGTCTGTACGTAGCATCGCCTGTTCACGTTTTTCCTATCATTGCAGGAATTGAAACCACTGGCATCTTTCACACGAGTGCGGTGTTTGTTCAATTGGAGCCCAATTTTCTGGTTTCTCGAAATTACCGAAAGGCGACGATAGATCGTTCCGTTTGTAGGGACTGTTGCTTTTTTTTGGGATACAATTCCATCAATCGCTGACTGTGCCACATGGCAACTGACAACAGATCTACTAGTTGAAAATGATGCTTCCAGTTTGCCTTGACAGGGAGCTTGAGCGTCGTCCACTTGCCAAACGGCAATTTGTTATCTAACCGTATCCTTCGATGTCTCTCGACAAACCAGAACAGCATCCGACAAATTCAAGATCCGTGGTAAACCGTTCAAGTGACCTCTAGCACTGCTCCTTGTAGTTGCTGTCGTGGACATACATGCCGGTCTCCACCCTATGAGTTGTTGGAGAGTTCACGTGCACGTAAAAGGAGAAATAAACCCTCGTGTTTCTATCCTTCTTCATGAAGTATCCTCCTTCCACTTGGCTGCTTGCATCTACACAAGTCTAACTCACAAGCAGCCCAAGAGAATCACGACACCCTACGCGAGAGAGAGGTGGTAATGATGGGAAAAAATGGGATCTAAATCTCGAAGGTTCTTGAAGACTTCGTCAGCCGAACCCCCAATATGGATCGGTACAGAGGAGTTATCATATCATCCATACAAAGTTGGCATTAATAACATTGTGATCAGAGCCTGACAGTTTAAAATTTTTCTGCACGATATGAAGATATCGTCTCTGCAGAAATGGCGTGATCCAGAACTGTGTAACTCAACACGAAAGAACAAAGTCGGCCCTGCCACGGCGGTGCCAGAGGCCCAGAAAAGTGACAGGTCTCCGCCAAAACGCGACAACTAAACGCAGTAATAAGGTGAGACACGAATGAGAATTTAGATAAACGGCCAATAGGGATGTGTCGTAGAGATAAATGCCTCTTCCTAACATGTTTTTTTTGCGTAGCTAGCTGCTTCGTAGGTGCCATTGTCTGCTGTCAGCTAGCCGCTGCGGACGAGGCGTAAGCGTGTGACTCAAGCTGTCGTGCCTTTACGTAGCTCTTTGTAGAGTCGCTGCCCGCATGCTTCTCCTTTTTGAGACAAAAGCGACGGCACCTGGCAAACAGAACTGGGGCTCTCAGAAAAGCAACGAAAGCCCCAAACTGTCAGAGAAAGGCGCGAGTTCTTTGGGCTGCCTGAAAGGCTCTTTCCCCCGACGCAAGCCCGTGAGCCTAGACTGAAGTTGGTACGCTCAACAAGTGTACGGTATTTTACTGCGAAAAGATCTTCGTTTTGAGCGGAATAAAAAAATCACGCTTTGGCTGAAGCAGATCTCAGCGACCTTTTTGTTTCCGGTGTCCGGGCGGGTTAAAGAGGGAACAAGTTCATCGCTGGGATTCTTCCGCCGCATCTCCGTTGGCTTGCAGCCTGTTCTCAAACTGAGAAATGGACTACAACGCGGGACTGTCTCCCACAAAACCTTCAAAAGAGCTGTATTTCTGCACTGGAGCAGAGGCTTTAGTCAGCGTGTAATTCACGTATTCGGATGCGTCGTCTCAAAAGCATTTCCTTTCTTCTCGGTCTGGCATTTCCCTCTTGTGCATCCATATAACGGGAGCCGCTCTCGTAAGGTGTTGAAAGACCTCGTCAATGAACACTTCATGTTCTAGCGTCGGCGGGGTTAAGATTCCTCAGAGTTTTCTTCACTCGAGTTCTGTTCTCTCCCTGGTCCTCGTTTAGTGCACTGGATTCTCTTGAAGGCAACATTACCTTCCCATCCGGTGGTTCTTAAAACGACCCGCATTTGAGCCTCTATCGATGAACACCATCGCATGATTTTTCTGTCGACACGGTCGTTTTCCAGGTTTGATCGAGGATCCGTTGTTCCTCAGAGACTTAGGACCTTGAGTTCAAGACATGCGGCGACGCCGTGTGTTCCGTTCTTTTTCCGCTTGGTAATACACCGTCTTTCCCATCACGTCTGCTGCCCTTACTGCCGTTCGAAAATCCACAAAAACCATCGCTTCTTTTTCCAGCGGCTTCATCCTCTTCTCTCTTTGATGGAGCCTTTCTGTGAGAACCGTGGTTTGTAAATTCATGCGGATTGAAACGGCCCCCGTGCAGCTTGTTTGGTTTTCGAGTTTTCAGCTTCAAATCTGGCCCCTTCCAAGTTTTTCTTCAACATCGGCGCTCACGGAATCGCACGTTTCGCCTATCCTTTTCCACAAGTCTCAATATTCTGGTCTGCTTGTCCAGTTCTTTTGTGTTTGTCTGTCTCGGGGCATCGCATTTGGCTGTCAAGCCGGCGCCGCCCTCCCGCTCTCTCGTTTTTCTTGGTCGCAAAACAGCAATTTAAAGTCCGAGAATTCACACGTTTATGTAGACCAGTTGAGGGCACGTGTCTGTTGTGAACGTAGATACCGAGCTATATCCTTGTTTCGATCATATGTCAATCGAAAAAATTCGGTCTTCGCTCGTGTAGTGTTGGTGAGGAGAAAATGAGTCGAGCATACGCGGACTTGGTTGTTTCGCGGAAGGCGAAGGCCCCGCCTTTCTCGGTGGATAACAACGATGGGCGGCCAAAACGTCCAAATCGGGTTTGGTTCGACAGAGACAGGGCAAAAGCGTGCAACGATATGAGACGAGAATATCCTCTCCACTACTACATTTCGTCCTACGACGTCTACGCGTTTCTTGCCACCCTTAGGCAGGGTGCAGATCCTGCGAAAAGAGATGCTGCTGGACGCACCCCTCTCGACCTTGCTGTGCAGGTAAGGAAAGGCGATTATTGATCTCGGTTTTCGCGTCTCAGAGTATTGACATCCGACACGTGTAGCTCTCTTTAGCAGTCCAGTGGGGTAGTAGCGTACAGCAATCGTAGTAAACAGGGGGTAGAGAGACCAACAGGAAAAAGCGCTTTGCTTTTCGCTTCATGCGAAGACCTTGCGGGGCAACCAAGTTGAGCGAATGCACCTGAAGGGGTGAATTGTTGCGCTGTATCCATGCATAGGTGAATCGCCTGAGACTAGAGAGACATCTTTATGAGTGGCAGCAGATCTACAGATATGTATATTAAACGGATATCGCGCCTTGAAACTTTTGCTGGGGAACACATACTACGAGTTGGACTACTGGTTTAGATCGGGTGGGCTTTTGCTTACCTGATCCAAGCTTTATTGCGGTAGAATGGCATGATTGATAATTGTCATTGCTGAGAAGTATGCCCGCTTACCTACTTCTAGACCGACAGTCGTCATGTGATGTGCCCACACTAAAGAGATAGAAACAGAGATCAACAGCAGAGTGGATAACGACGGCCACCGTCGACGATCGATGAACAACCGATCTGGTGGACCTAAAACAGGTTGGAAACTGAGGGTATGACGGAGAGGCTCACGCGGGGTTCGATATCACTTTGAGAAGATTGCACTGTCCGTCCGCAGATGATCGATACGTCTACCAGTAATGGGTGAAAAAGGTCTGATACGCTTGTTGGTTCTTTTTGAAGTGTAGACAACCTCACGTTTCTTACGTTCCGATCATCTCCATGGAGTGTTTCGTTCATCGGAAATGGCCTCCAATTTTGCATGCTCTATCGAGAACCGATGAGCTATCCCGACCACGCTGCTGGTGCGACGTTTCTTTATCCTTTTAAATCGCATGCCTCGAACTGTATTTAGACATCTTCGAGATCGTATACATTCTTTGCGGTCCAGAGGAAAGGGCGAAGCACTTTTGATACTTATGCATTCATGGTTGTAGCTGTGTAATTCAGGATGTTCACTTGACTGTAAACCTACTGTTTCATAACTTTGAGAACAAGATTGTCTCTGTGCTGCCACTGTCCACGAGGATGCACCTTGTGTTGATGTCAGAGTTTCGTTCGTCTCCTTTTACCTGTCCACAATTAAGGAAAAGTGACGGGGTGCTGCAGTTGCATAAACGCTCGGGCGAACATCTGTATGCTGCTTTGATCTGGACGATTGTGGCGGCAGTCCTTTCAAACGTGAGACACCATTTGTTAGCCGACTGGTCAGCTGACTTTTTTTCGGTGCGATTTGTTCCCCTTCTGTTGCTTTTCAGATGGCAGTGGAGCTAATTGAGACGTCGCTCTGCACGTCTTTCCCTATCGACAATATCGACGTTACTCCGGCGGCAACTTTGAAGCCAGCGAAAGACTCTCCGCCAGAAAGTCGTCCGGAGACTTTCACCAATCCCTTTCGGGTAAAGTACCGCGACGCGAACGCCAGCATGTATGTTCAGCACGATATCATGCGGTATCGCTGCGCAGACTCGGATGTCTACAAATCCTGTCGGGAGCCGCCATTCCCTCTTCCCTCAGATGGTCACGATGGTGCAGAACGGACTTACCAGGTGGCCACCTTTCCACCACAAGAGTTTCGCATAAAAAACGGCGACTCTGAAGATTTCTTCAGGGACCAACAGCGCGCGCGACGAACACGTGAGTTCAGAGCGAACAGCAGACCTAATCTCGAAAATCCGTCTCCCATGCCACATCCCTGCCAGAAACAGAATCTCCGGACTAAACATACCGGCTGTATGTGCGAAACAAAGCAGAGCCTCACTGATGTCCGACGTGTCTATGGAAATGTCATGTATATTCGTGGGGTTTCAGCCACCCGTAGGTGAGTTTTTTTCGTGGCACACGCATCCCAATTGTGGTATATAGGATTGCGCGAAATGTCCGTGCCTCCTACAGAACCGAGAAGAGCTGCATGCGAGACCGCTTGAGTAGCTGTGTCGAACTCTTATGCAAATAAAATGGGGGAAGTTTATGGTGACCCTGTACAACATCATACACATCGTGTGTATGAGGGAGGAAATTGAAATGTCACCTCTGCGTGGCGTTTGTTCTCGTGTCGCCACGACACAGAAATCTAGAGTATTCTCGGATGTTGTCTGCCGCCTGGTGCCACATTTTCGAGGTCGTACTTCTACCCGAGATCAGTGTCGTTTGTTTTGTGGGTTGTCGTTCCTGCAGAATCTCCATCGTTTCCTCTTCCTCGGGGGGACGTCAGTCGCTACTACGCAGCTGCTCACAATTTGCGCCCGCAACAGTTCGCTTACGCCTATGATGCTAACGGCAAGCCGATGTCGTGGTCTCGCCTTCAGCGCGAGCAAGTTCAGTTGGAGCAGGAACACCTACAGGGAGAGTTTTTGGTGGCTGTGGAGCAGTTTCTCGAGCGTCCGCCGTCGAAGGCCGCGATGTCTCAGATGCGCGAGCTGATACGGCGGCTCAACCTCATGATGGTTATCATCAAGAAGTATGAACTCTGTCTGCCGCTGAAGCGTGAAGCAGCAGAAAAGGCGAAGGCTTACATCGGTACGGCGCTCACGTACCCGTACCTCTACACGGCGTCCATGTACGAGGCGTTCAAGCGCTACCCCAGAACGCCTGCGGGGCAGGTATGTAGGTTTCGAAGCAACCTGGGGAGACACGATAGGAGGCCACGGAAGCATTGTTGATTCGAAAGCTTCCTTTTGACAATGAGGGCCAGCGCGGCATTTGGTACCCTTTTGCTGGACGAGTTGGCGATTTCGAATGTAGTGCTGGCATCGAGTACTTCTGCTACGCATACAGCGGCTCCGTGGCAAGGGCAGGAACCGTGGGTGCTGTTGTAGTTGGCCGCGGTTCCACGGATTTGGTTTCATTAAACCTTTTCTCCCTTTGCTTTTCAGGCATGGGACGCTCTTAACCCTGCAGACAGCCGCCGGCTGGTGTTGATTATCTTGTCGCTGAAGATGCACGGCCATGAACTATTCTCGTTTATGGGCACCGTTTGCCGGCTGTTCAACTCACTTATGGAGCAGCTCGGTCTCTGCGATGACCGCTGTGGCACTGGTGGACATTGGTGTAAGCTGGGCAGTGAGTGCAGTCAGTTCTACCTTCACATGGCCTTTTCACTGGACGATGCTCAGCTCTTTCAAAAGTTCATCACGCAGCAGCAACTCTTCGACAAACAGGACATCTTCAAGTGGGAGGATCTCCTCTATACCCTCATGCAGGTAAGAAGGCCGAGGGAAAGGGATCATGAGCTCAGATGCAGTGAAAAAGGAAGCATGTCGAAAGGCAAAGCCAATGTATTGACGGACCAGAGCTGTTATCCTATTGACGAACGGGTTCAAAGCATGATGGAGCTAAGCCTTTCGGTGAAAGGTAACCCTAGTAACCCTAAACATGTTGATTTAGACATATCCTCAACAAGCAAGGAGGATGGCACTACGCGAGCACATTCGGTGCTGCAGCTAACCCACGATCCTGATACAGCTCTTCAGCTTCCTCCGACACTCGTAGTTGAACCATTATTCAGAAGATCCTCCGGTGAATCGATGAACCAAAAATTCAGGTGCAGACAAAGACGGGAGAAAGAGCAAAGACGACTACCATGTGCAGAGTCGCCAATTATGACTTGCATACCATGGTTGTACTGTTCTTGCTCCTTCAGCATCGCGAAAGGTTTAGGCCGTACTTCGCGGCTCTCTTGGCGAGGCGCCTCAAGGCGCGTGTGCAGAAGAGATTGATGAACTCGGCAGATCAGCAAGCCTACCTGCCAGGTAAGAAAACGAATCTTCTGCGCATCTCATAGAGTCCTTCCACTTTTGTTCCACACGGGCAAATTGTTTGCAGTGGATGGACAAGAATGCATCAGTGGCAAGTGCCAAAATACTTCGTATATCAAGAACAGGCAGCGCCATTGGTCCCGGCCTGCTGCGCAAATGAGAGGAGGCGAACCTGCGTGTTCGTGCATATCATAGACATGCGTGAGAGAAACAAGGTCTTTGTTTATTTCTGTGTGGTCGCTTTAAGAAGTGATATAAAGGAGATAGGTGGTACACGTGTTGCCCATCCATCTGTCTTCACCTCAGACTATGTTGAGTTACCATCAAATTCTCATCGAGTAGCCCTGGTCTACGTTCTCTAGAACAAATAGAACAGTTGCAGATCATGTATTTGTGCTTGTTTGCCTTTCTGAACCTCTTCTTGTGTATTTTGTGTGTTCCGTCATGCAAGGGAAGCAATCCAGGAGCTGTTTCTCCCGATTTCACCTCGTCGTATTCCTTCTTTTCCTGCTTTGTTTGCTCTTTAGAAACCGTCAAGTATCCCTGCGAGGAACGTTACTTCACCCGTCAGCTACTCGGTGAATATTCTGAAATTTTTGGAGAGTCGGAAGCAGAAGAATTCAACAGTATGCTGCGTCACTGGCGATACGGCGCAGCCCGGCAGGCACCTGGCACGGGCTCTGAGGAAGACAACATTCTCCCGGCTCCGCTGCCTCCTGTTTCTGAGTCTCCGGCGGCAGATTTCTGGTCTCTTCGAGACTGAAAGAAAAGGCACTTTGAAAGGTGGCGCTGTCCATGGTCCTTGTCACCTTTTTCTGGTGCCATTTCAATAAATCAAGACACGCAGTAAATGCGACATTGAGTACAAAACAGGTGAAGAGAGAGTTCATGGCGTCTGCATCTCTGCCCAGTCATTCGCGTCTCACTAGTTTTTTCTCCTCTCTCCGTAGAGGGTTGACATGCCGACGAAAACAGTTTGATTTCGTGACGGTTTCAGACGACAGTGGGGTCCCATGAGCCCTGGAATACGGTCCCGTGTTAGGCTGAGACGGCGACGTCGGTTACAACTTCAGACCCTATTTTGGCCCTGACAGGTTTTGCTCCGATCCGCGTTCTTCGCTTGCATACATACAAAAACGCGTATGTGTGTGGATGTGTATGCATTTTGTTTCGTCGCATTCCTTGAACAGTTGACTCTGAGCTTCTGTTGATGCTGCTTGAATGAGTCGGGCCACTAGACGCAGTTAGTTCGAATGCAGAAAGGGGTATTTCTCTCGACGCCGGAGTGCCTGTGAAAGGTGGGGAAGGCTGAGCAGGCGCACAGAGGCGACACTGCCGGACTGCGCTGTAGCGGAAGGGCAAGGGAGGTTGCGTTCGTTCACGTAACAACGTCGAGACAGCTTTCTTTTTTTCTCTGCTGCTTTCTTCCATGTACTAAAAGGTATTCTGCTCTCTTATCGCTGGCTATCTCAAACAGAAAGGCGTGCACACACCACGGAAAAGTTACTGCATTTCAAAATTTGGACTCAACTCGCTCAATGGTCACTTTTCCTGCAGTGGTTCGGCCAAGCTTCATCTAAAGACACGCATTTATTTATGCACATTTTTTTTCTTGTATTCTTGTAGGGCCGGTGACATGTTTTGCATCCGTATAAGCGAGCAGGGTTTTGTACGTGTACATAGAAATACATATATCTGTGTGTACAGGCTGTTTCCTTGAATAAAACGCCTCCGATACGCATGGAAGCTAGTTTTCGGATCTCTGGCTCGCTGCACTGCAACAGAGAGTGACAGGACAGAGAGTCTGCGTCCTCTATACGACAACGTGGCCCACGTCACTGTGTTTCGATGGTACAGTACGTGCCTTTTTTTCAAGGTTCCTTTCTCCCACCTCTCCCTTAATCGAAAACACTTCATGTAAGGCTGGTGTCTGGTCGGTGAATCTCGTTCGAACACACTTTTGCTTGACAATTAAGGATGAGTTGGAGAGCGAACCTGTATGGTTACACGAATAATTGGATGTTTTGGGGTTGTACATGAAATCTCAAAGTTTCCGGTGCCGCAGATGCGTGACCATCACCTCGAGCTATCAGCCTGACATCACTTGTTGTTCGACTGTTGTATCAGGGGATTCGCTTTCTGAGGAACAAACCCAAGGGAAACCTACAGATCTACTTTGTATGTGGTTGCCCTATTAGTCACATATACACCAAACTAATCAAACACCCTAATACCTATAGTTGTTTCTGCCTGTTGGTCGACGAGAATCGTGCTACCTGGGTACGCCGCTCTCGCCGTCCTGGTGTCACGTCAGCAAGACAGTGGAACCTTAGAGCAGTGTCACCACTGTGTAAACTCGATGGTGCAAAATCGTTGCAGCGGCATGCACGAAAACTTTCGGATCCCGACAGTATGTCCTGGGCAACGAAGTGCCTCAAAACTTACTCTGAGACGAGGTCACGCGGGAAAACGACAGTAATGTTGAAATCAGAGAGGACAAAGGAACTGCGAGCAGCACTGACTGCAGTCACACAGGTACTGTACCAACATCTGCCTACAGTGATGTCAACGGGAGCTGACTACGCATGTCCCGGAGCGTCAGAGCGAATAGGTGTCTCTCATAAGCAGCCTTATGCTAACAGCAACAAATGCAGACGAACGGCTATGTTGGCATCGACAAGAATGGGATTGTATTCGTCCTAAGTCTGGATTTTCTGACATGTGGCACATTAAAGGCGCAGTATCCCTCAGAAAACATCACGCCAGCGCAGTATGTGGGGCTGGAATATATGAACTGATGTCGAGTGAAACGCTCCACGTCATACAACACTTTCGTTTTGTTTCTTCAGTCGGAACGCATAAAGACCACCTATTTACACCAAGGTGACACGGAAATTGCCTTCCAGACAGTGCACTCTCCCCGTGTAAAGGGAGTTTAACAGTGAAAATAGCATGTTTTGCACGCAAAGTGCTTTGTTCGGTGGTAGGTGCGCACCCGCAAAAGAAAATTCATTTCGTACACGGTTCGCACGACATTATTTATCTTTTTCTGACTCATTATATTCATTTGAAGACCGGCTGTCTGCTTGACGAGGCATCGAATGAGTTGCCACGAGATTCTCCCAGTCGCGGCGGTTAGCGCCAACAGCCTGCGAATGCCAGGATAAGTTCACAAAAAAAAGCAGTCTCTTTATGTTATGAGGAGAAACCGCCATGGGACTGAGTAGAGAAGTCAAAGAAGAATCGGGAACGGTTCGACCGTTATCTTATCTTTGTCCCTACCAAATAGCCTCCCACGCAGATTCACGTCTAGACTGCGTTGTCCGTGGTACACTGTCCACAATGAAGTTGAATACAAACAAACGAATTCCCCATGTACTCTCGCACAATAAAGACGCTTAACTTTGCTGACATGCAGATTAGAGGTTATGAGCCAAAACCTGGAGGTGTACCATTTACTATGTTGAGGAAGAGCACCAAGCAGCTTTGCCTCGAAAGAAAGGAAGGACAAATGAAAGTACGTGGATGCGTACACGCGCTATGACCTCCCATTTTCCTTCGGAGGGTACCATGACGCAAAGAGTGGGCAGTGCCTGAATAGCCGCGTCGTCTGCGCTGTCGGGACACTCATCCACATCCATCTTCAAGAACGTCCCCTCGTAAAAGCCACTAAGCGCCTGTACACAATAACGAAGACGCGCCACAAAACATCACGTTATCAAAACAGCAGCATTCTGATTTCTCCAAGTAACGATATAAGTATGTACAAAGATGCTATATATATATATATATATATATATAAACGGATGCATGCCGTATGTGGCGTCATAGAGTCAATGACATCAGGATACTAATGTCTGCCTGCGAAAACGTAATTTCAATAGACGTACTGTGTGTGACTAAAATCGAAAAGCCATTTCGAAAGAACGTAGTCAGGCATCACTCTTTGAGGGCAGTCTGTAACTATCAGGTCGGCATATCTTCGTGAACGTACACAGTGTTGGTTATTCCTCAGCGTAAGAGCCGCCAACACAGTGGGTGTGCCTACGCCTCATATGTACCTAGTTGCGGCACTGACACGTGTTCCATCTAACTGATGAGATCGACAGGGACATCACTCTGTTTTGGGTGAAAGGAACGTTCCTCCGTGCTTTGGCGACAAGTGAGGAGCTACAGCCAAATACCTTGTTGTGCGAATTCGCATCCAGACTCGCACGAAGTGTGTTGACGAAGAGAATGTTTGACGTGCGTGGAAATTAGCCGTTTTATACACCAAGAGTGAAACCAGTCGATCGCGACTGGCAGCACTCATTCTCTTCTACCCGTCAGATTCCCTCCGTATGAATGAATGTAATTTACCTCGAAAAAGGGGGACATTGCTTTGCACGGTTGACACCACGTAGCGCCGAAGTCAGCAAAAACAATCTGCCGCTTGGGGCCATTTGACAATCGTGTTCGAAGCGCAGCCAACTCGCTATCAGAGTGAACAGACACCGCTTGGGACGGGTGTTCGCCTCCCTGAAGGTATGAATCAACACACACCTAGTGGCCCACGAAATCCAGCAAGCCACATTCAGGCAAAATGCCAGCGCTGAAGCCTGGATATGAGCTGCCATCCACGCATGTAACAAAAAAAACTGAATTACCTTAACAAAACCATCCCCGAGGAGGAACACGGTCATGAAGCCGAACACACCATCTCTCGGAGAGTCGCTCCTTACCTTCTGACACCAAATGCACTACACTTTCGTCTTCCGGTCATACACTCGACTCAAGGGCTATGATACGGAAAGACGACACTAAGGGCTACTCTTTGGGAGCCTCATAAAAAGACGGAATTGTGTACAGCGGAAAGGCTGAAGACTGCGAAATTGCTAGTCCTCCGGAGATGGTAGTTATCGACATTTCTTCTCAGACTCAAAGGATGAGTGTGAGAAGCGAAAGGATGATCTGACCCAGCTGAGCCTGGTGTGTCTTACTGTGCTCTTGAGAGCTGCATCCGTCATCCGAAACAGTTGCACGTTCTCTGCATTCAGCCCTTGTGCTCCGGTGTGCGCGGAGTGTGCCCGGTGCTTGCAGCATCGACTGTACGCGTAAGTCGCGAAATCCTTGAGAGGTTTCAAAAGAAATGCCCCGACGATGCCCAGCTGCCATATAGGCACGCAGACAGGACCAATGCAAATCATTGTCTTCACTTTTCTACGTGTCACGCATACGCTTCGTCGTGACGTTCCCTCCCCGGTCCCCGATTCTATCAAGAAATATGGATAAATTATTTCTCTATGGTAGTGTGAGACTCGAGTAATCAGTTACCGCGTCCTGAATGCGCTCGATGAAGTAGAATACGTTGAAGTAGCCTTCGCGCCCGCGGTTCATGCAGACTTGATCACTTAACTGTGGTAGCGTAAATCGCCAAAACGCTGGCCACTTGCATGCGAGCAGAAACGGAGAGGCATTGGAAAGCACTTGGAATGGATGAAATTTCCGTGTTTCAGAAAAAGCAGGTCCAATAAATAAATGGTAAAAACCTCCGCGTTCTGTGTTGGAAGACAGTACGAATCCGACAGCCTCCTCGAGGCTGTTGTGCCCGTCGTTTCGAGGTGGCCCGGTAATGATGCTTGTGAGTTTATCACTTTGCGCAACTTGTTCAGACTAGGAGAGGCGGACGATGATGTTCCGAGGTCAGGAACTACAACAGCCGTTGCGACACGGGGAAGATAGTACTACTTCCAGAGAAAGTGAGCAAAGGACAGGCAATAGGCATTTGCAGGACGACCTGCATACCACAGGCGCCATCCGCTTTGGTGGTCCTGGACTGCGCATGCGCTGTGTTCTGAGTCAGAATATCGTCTCCAATAGACATCTGCAATTGCAGTGACCTAACACACTCACTCAAAGAGAGCAGCAGTGCCGCTCCCTACCTTTGTGGACAGTTATTGTTACAGTCACGTGTTTCCTGGTACGAGGAACGACGAGGCGCCGCAGAAGGGGGACCAGCTACATATGGTTGCAATGTTCGATGGGTCTCCTGTCGCCTTTTGTCATTAGACGAGAACAAATTGAATATGGTTCTTAGTTGAACATTAAGATGCACAGAATTGAATTCATTTTCGGTGCGATGTACAAGCCAGAGCTTGGACAACACTGGAAAGAGGGGGAACTAAACCTATCATTTGCACGGCCGTTCGCCACCCAAGCGGTGACCCCATACCTGATTCCTCTCGAAAATTTCAGTCCTCTGAACAGTCGTCTGTGCTGTCTGCAATACCCTAGTGTGCGCTCTCACAACATGGTGACTTGTACGACACAGAACGCAACCGAAAGAATACCGGATGGGTGATGGCTATTGCACGATGCCGGGTCGGAGGACCAAGTGAGAGAGTGATTCCAAGCCGGGCCAAGAAGTAGCCTTTCGTTCCACATCCACCGTGAAAAAGTATGGGTGCACCCACCATTTTTGACTGCAGTGCGTTTTCTAACTCGTGCTTGAATCTTTAAGCGGGCCGCAAGCTGTCCTCCGCGAAGTCGTTCTGTCAATGTGTAGTAGTGAACTACCAAAGTCGAGTATTCACTTTCAGCCAACTGCCACTGTCACTAAGTCACGTAGGCTATATTGGTACGTACAGGGAAGTCCCTTGCAAGACTCAGGAAAGCAGTCAGTGCATTGCTAGCTGTGGCATTGGGGGGGCTCCCGAGGGGCGCCGTAGAAAAATTATATTTTGATTGTACCGTTTTTCGCAAACGACTTTGTGGGACATGGTTGTTACAGCTCTACCTGAATCTGGCTCCTCTAAGCACTGAAGGGTGTACATCAGGGACTGACCTAAAAAAAGCCCCCCGTCTGTGTGACCCAAAACACGGCTCAGCCTCTGTGGTTCCCAAACTTCTTGTCAACGAGGGCCAAATTCCTCCTTCCACTCAGTCGGAGAGTACCGGAGTAGATAATGACACACAACTGAAATGCAACTACATTTCTGCCTCGTCTGAAAAGTTTGTTTTGCACGTTCAGGGCAAGGCCGCGAGTGTTTTTTTTCCACTACGGTGTTTGTGGCCACAAGTAAAACAACAACAGGTTGGACTACTTCTTCCCCATCTCTTCTGCGGCACTGCGTTTAGAGGGATACGCAGCCTCTGCTCCCATGCACTACCATCAGTTTCTCTGACTGTATTTGCGCTCCACAGCTACAGATGAAGGCACGCAGGGACAGAGAAGGGCCAACCAGCTTGGCGTCGGTGAGAAAAGATGTGGCAGGTCGGTCCATGTCGACTTTGCTTCAGAGATAATCAGTGTTTTCTATATTAAGTATAGAATGCTTGAATATGATCGCACAAAATCTAAGAGCTAACAGTGGTAGCACCGGCAAATACTAAAAGCATTATTCATTCAAGATGGGGAACAGTGATTCCTGGTTCAACCAATTTGCTTAAGGGCTACAGGCATTGAGTGAGAGGAGACTGCCAGACATGTTACATGCATATCCGTTGGGCAGAACCTGAAGTATTCTTCGGACCGACGATCGACAGGCGTTGGTGACTTCTCTCCTGGTCATGTAGAAAAAAGTCCGTCGATGTTTCCAGGTGTGCCGGTATTCACCGGAGCTTGACTATCTCAGTAATCCATTCGCCTGATCGTTCTCATCGGCGCTCCAATCACTCCTGGAAAACCTGGTTCCGGGATCTTAGAAATACCTCTGTAGCGTCGCTTGTCTGTTGGCATCATGCAGAAACACAGTCATCAGAAAACAACAGTATCCGCACTCTCGCGACAATGGAAAGAAACGGACGTCACATTTGTAGCATTTTAGGTTCAGGTGCCCTAACCCGGAAACTTTCAGAAATTATTTACACTGTAAAATTGACATCTTCCATCCGTGGTTCTCTCCACTGGCTATCCCCGAGGCGACAAGCTACGACTGCATGTCAAATCTGAGTGTGCTTTTATGTTTCTCCGTCATGAGGTCACATTTCTCTTTAAGCGTAACAAACTTTAAAAGTCTGTTTGGTCATTCGGGTATAATGCGTTGAAAATCAATGTGTCAACAATAATGATAGGAGAACTGCAAGCCATCGGAAGGATGCAGCTATATTACACGCAACAACTCCAAGGCAGAAGCAGAACTATTTCAGCGGCTTCAGCGTAAGCGACATAACTACAGAAGAATTAAATTGCTGTCAGAATGGTCTATACCTCACCTTGCAGCTCGCAAGGGCCCTCGTGAAGCAGACGGACTCCTTGACACTCTCGCTGGCAGTGGTTTTCGTACGTTGTTCCGTTATCGCCACAGTTCAGCAAAACAGTCGGTGGGCACATGTCGCATCTCGTTTGCTCTAAACGAGTCAACAAACATGAATCAACTTCTCACATGTTATTTTGTGCTGGACACGATGGTACATATCTGATAACGCTGCTCACTTTGATATTACAGCTATCAGGCCCTCCGTTTTCCCGACTTTTTTTGCGGAGAGTGGAGGCTTGAACAAGATACTAAGCCATAGGGGCAGCCTTGTGTGCTCCCGACACACGTATAGACAATCAGATGCTGGTTTCTTGTTCGAGACACCTTAATCACGGTCACTGTGAGAGACACAAACCCCACCCATCAGAAGGGCAGAGTATTTCTGAATAAACAACGTATTCGGGCAAGAAAACTCACTATGTGAAAAACTGATTGTCGCTCCGGCGGGGGCTGCGTCTGAAGACAGCGTCACACGAGTACGTCAATACTCTCAGTCGTCGTGGTTTGCTCATGCTCGGCAGATACGGTGCAGAAGAAGGCAGTTTGCTCTGAAGAACAACGATCTCACCAAGAGTCCGCTTTGTTGTCGTGCAGAAGACTGAACCTGTAAATCCCTTCAAGTTAAAGCACACGTGTTACCTGCAGGCTGGTCTGTCAAAAAATCTGCCATAAAAGCTAATGTTGTACCAGGAGTGCTTGACGGGTCGTTCGTATTTGAAGATGAGGAGATGGTGCTGTTAGTGGGTGCTGCCGTTGTCGCCAGTGTTGCTGTAGTTATGGCTGTCGTCATTGTTGCAACAGGCGTCGCCGTTGCTGCCACGGTCGTTGTTGTCGTTGCCACGGACGTCGTCGTTGTTGCCACGGTAGTCGTCGTTGTCGTCGTAATGTTTGGGAGAGATGGTTTCTGCTCTGCAGCCGTCAAACGAAGAAAAACGTAATCATATGTTTTGGGGGACCTGTAACAGAAACCAACTCATGGTTTTCGACCTTGAACTGTCTTCGAAAAACACGTACAGGCATACACGGTAGCGCCGTGGCACAACAAGCGCAGTTACAACTGACATCTGTGTCCTCTTCTCGTAGAGTGCTGGCATATTGTCGTGGAACTTGTGGAGTTGCACCTTCATGTGAACGAGGGAAACGTTTGTAATTAGGTGTACGACATCGAATCGAACGCCTGTAAGGCGATTGGAATACCGCGATGGTGATTGCTAACTGAGCAATATTCTTTTAGTATATCCCTAGGTGAACGGAGGGAGAAGGTGGAGGTCTAGGCTTTACCTGAAAAAGGACACGGTCCCAGTGAGCCCAGGGAGACGCCTTGACACTCACGCATACAGTGGTTAGCGTATGTTGTTCCGTCCTCGCCGCAATTCAGCTCAAATATGGGGGAACACAAACAGTCTGAGAAAAACAAGTAGAAATGTGCAAATAAAACTAGATCTTTGTGTCCAGTACGTCATGTTGCATGTGTTCTGATCCTCTTGCTGGTTTGTGCCTCGGGGCGACCTTTGCCCTTTCTCATGCCACTGCGACTCGGTAGACGTGACGCATATTTTCTGCACTGGCTATTATGCAGTAGTAGTCGTCCTTGATACAACTTCCCACTGAACGAATTTGTCAGCCGTGGGGAACTGGAGGAAATCTTTAGTCTCCTTTCATTTGATGTTTAGAATAAAGTCGGGACTCAGGCCATAGAGAACTACCAAAAACAGCATCTGTGACCCCCGAACCGCACCAAAACAGATACTTGTCCAAATTATAGGAGTGGAGACTAACCACATGCTCTCTGGTTTCGTTCAGTCACGCCTCACTCACCTTCTTCTGTGCAGCGTCCTTCGTGCTTAAGTTCGACGTCGTGGCATTCACGGAAACAGTGGTTGACGTAAGTTTTGCCGTCAGCGCCGCAGTTTGGTTCATTAATCTTCGGACAGAAGCACGCTGGTCCATTCGAGGGTGAACATACACAGTGTCACATGCACCCATTGCTTTCATATCTCCTGAGCATGAGACTAAAAGAAGGCACGAATCGGGAACAATAATCTCCGACCGCAGATTCCTTTCATTGTTCAAGCATCGTCTATTCTGGTGACATTCCAGTCGACACTAAACAGAAATTAATGAAACTGTTCGGACTTGCTGTCGTTGATATGATGAGTTGAGTCTCCGCCATCGACATACGCATCACTGAATACGTACGTGTCTACAACCGGTGATTGACACAGGCATGAAGCGTGAAAAATCGTGGTCTCGTACGCTGGGCCGGAGCGTCGACGGGGCCGTTCGAGGTGGACTCTGAACGAATCATGGAACAGCGCATCCGTAACACATCCCGACGGCAAGAAGTGACACAGCTGTAGTAAACATAGGAGGACGAAGGTTTAGACAAAAATGTTTCAAAAAATGGATTGATAAAAGCAACGCTGTTGGGGGTACTTGCTATTGCTTACTGCCGATCGTGTTATTGTTTTATGCTCAGAGGAAACCGTGGTGGCAACGAAGTTCAAGTTTAGCATATAGTTCAGTATCACACTCAAAGTAGTTCTGCACGAAGCTAGAGTTTGGCAGTAGAGAAAAAGTAGGCGTTCGCTCTTCTTTGTGGGAAACATGTAGTGCGTACAAATAGGACCATCACACGTACCTTCAGGCACGTCCTATAGGAGCAGGGGTCGCTCGGCCTTATCGTACTGCTAAATCCAGAAATTCACCATAAACGCGTTCTGCAGCATGTATGAAACTACGGTGCAGGACCGCCTTGCAAGCTTGTTCGCAGTAATGCCATGAAGCGTCAACGCCTGACACGATCTACACTTACCGTCATATCGGTCGCACGAACCTGGCCCTTTAAGGCCGACTCCTCGGCATTCCCGCAGACAGCTATTGGGATAGGTCTTCCCATCCATCCCACAGTTGATATTCAGTGTCAGGGGACAACCACACTCTGTACAAACAGCAGTCATCTCGTTTTGTCCACTCGTGTGCAAGCATGGCTTCCATCATCTCGGACCACGGTCGAATCGTTTCCTCAGAAGTTTTGTTAAACCTGTGTCCGTATGGCGGCAACCATTGGTGGGAGAAAAAAGTGCTTGCTAAGAACTATGCCAGATACACTTCTTGTTTTCGCAGTGTAACACGGACACCTCCCTATCTAACAAGCTCGCACAAACTAAAACGGCGTTCGTCAGTCGCATGTCTCGAAGACAGCTCTTACGAGCGCTCAATGCGGTCGTGCAGATATAAACGTTTGCCTCGGGAGCACATAGCTGGCTGGAGCCGACTGGACAAGGTGGACCAATATGTCCTCGTGCTCGTATTATTGGGAATTGAACGAATAGATGTCGATCTTGCAACAGTGTGGATGCATCTGGCTGCACTGTTCACAGTGAAGTTCAGTGGAATAACGGGTACGTTGAAAGTGAGGCTGGGAGGTCTTACCCTCGTCGGTACAGGGACCTTCGTGGAAGAGGTCTACCTCTGCGCACTGACGCAGGCAGTGGTTGGCGTATGTGAGTTTGTCTGCACCGCAGTTCGGTTCGTAAAACCTTGAGGAGCAAGGGCAGTCTGGAAGCACACAAACAGTGGCGAAGGGGCAGCCTGAGGCTCTGCAGATTTCACTGTGTGTTTTCATCAAAACGACCTTTTGGCCATGTACGGCTCTTGGAGCATCCAGCTTATGATTGCTGATTCAGGAATAACCTGAGTTCCCATACTTCATTAGCAAATCATTGGCGTCGCGCAACAGGGTAGTTGCCCCCACAAACTAGTAGTGTGTGAACACGAAGAGAGCTTTTTGCATGCTTATCTCTAGCTGGTGAAGCTGAGGGAAACATTATCTGTCACCGAACGTGTAGAATCGTTTACAAGTCGCTCGTACCTTTCTAAATCCCCACAGCTCTGTCCTCACAATATCTGTCACGTTCCTTCAAACACCAGTAAGTGACGTGGAGTATCCAGTCCAGTGAGGAAGCTGTCACATCCGGATTTCTCACCGCTCTCGGCAGACTGTGCAGTGCTCGGCGCCATTGTTGTTGTGGTTGTCGCTGCTTCAGAACAACAACAGAAGAAACATACGACTGCGTTTGTGGTACACATCATTGCTTTAGACAGTGCATGTGTATCGACGCTGGGCATGTCCTTTTCTGACCTCAATATGGACGTGATATCAGAGCCCATCATGTTTCTACAAGCACATTCACCAGCTTGAAGGGCTGTTTACAGTTGTGGGTGTTCTCCGTTTGGTGCGAGGTGTGTCCACAACAGTTTCAGTTTCCACTGCTTGAAAATATAACGAAGTCTATGTTTCCGGGCGTTTCCGGGCTCAGGCCTGTGTAACTAAGATCGTCGTCGAAGCTTGCGGGACTAATAACTCCACAGAAAAGCAATGCTCAAAACATGTGGGTCGGAGCAACAACGGTTCGTCTCGACAGCATTCAGACGCTCCTTTGGGTGGAGAGAGCATCATCATTTGCTGAAGATGTCGGGTCCTCACTGCCAGTTTCACATGGGCCTTCGTGCTGGATAGCCACGCTGTCACATTCGCGAAGGCAGTTGTTCGCGTACGTCTTGCCGTCCGCACCACAATTGAGCTCTACTTTCAGGGGGCAATCACAGCCTGGAAGGTGCGCATGCGCACAAGCCGATGTGAACGCTTTGTCGGTTAGGATTCTCGGATACATCTCAGACGTCAAGATGATAGAGGCCTCGTGCAAATCAGTGGAGATTATCACTGTCACGTTCATTTAGAGGATGGGCAAGATCGTTACGCTGTCTACGAGCACCAGACAGGAATATGTCGCATCCCCACGCTTCCATTTTTCAAAAGACCGACTCTCCCATCTGTCGGTGTGCGCAATCGGAGGCAGTACATTTACCAGATAACACTGGACCGGTTGGCCAGCGCACTGTCGTTCACATACGGAGTTCAATGAAGCGACCAGTAACAAGTAACGCTCTTACCCTGTTCCATGCAGAAACCTATGTGTCTAAGGCCGGTCCTGCTGCACTGTCGAAGACAGTGATTAAGATACGTTTTCCCGTCGTTGCCGCAGTTCAGTTCAAGAATTTTCGGGCAGAAGCATCCAGGCACTGCGCAGTCACATTCTCACCTCGAGAGACAGAATTCACATATCATTGGCGGATCATCTCAAGCTACAACGAACGTGTTCCTTCTCGAGTCTTAGACAAAATGCCGACTATATACATATTTGAGGGACATGCATTCATCAGAGTTCAGTACAATGAATCAACGACTGGCAAAAGCTCACGTAGAAACCAGCGTTTGCGGCGTGGTGCAGCGCTACATCCACGCGCCTTTCCTGGTTTAGTCTAGTGCGGCCGCAAGCTGTTCATAGGTAGTTTTCTGCACGGCGTTCGAAATCGACTACGAGCAACAGACAGTGATCTCTCATAGAACAACCAACTGCACCTCACTTGTCAGTGGATCTTGGTTATTTTGCGCAAGGGCGGGTTGTTGAGGCTGAATATCGGATGTGTCTGAGAACCAAGTTCACAGCGTCACACTCGTCCACGCAAGCTCGTCCACGCAAACCCTTGAAGCCCAACTTTGTTCGTTTGACGATCAGGTAGAGCCTGTCACGTTCTCAGCCGCATGGAAAATACAGGCACCCGCGACTTTTTCTCCAAGGACACATAAAGCATCGACAACCCGATGCTCTGGAGGAAAAGACGTCGGAAGTCATGTCAAAGCAACGGCGACGTGTGAGCGTCATCCATGTTCTGCCACGCGAAAGTAGGAATCGGAGCAAAGCGGAAATGTCTTGGTTTCGCAACTTTTGCCTCCTCTGGTAGCCACGGGGAACGCCGCTACCACTAGGCGCGATCAAGAGGCAGATTCCTCGCAAGAGGAGCTGCGTCAATTTAACGCAGGAAGAGAGGGAGTCTGCTGTCAAAGCCGGAGTCGGCAGGATTCTGTTCTAGTACCAAGAAATGAAAATATCCGGAGCAATGTCGGAAACTAGCTGCTGTATGACGAGAGACACACTTGCACACTGATGTGCCGCCGTTGTGAAGTCGGTGTGCTGACCTGTTGAGCTACACGGACCCTCATGTTTTAGATAGACACCTTCGCACGTTCTCATGCAATGATTCGTGTGCGCCTTGTCACTGGCGCCGCTATTCGGCTCCAGATGTCTAGAACAGCGGCATTCTGAAGGCATCCGACCTCATCACTGCAACACATTGCCCACGATGCCGATTACCCTTAAAAGTAACCGCCCACACAAGCACGACATCAGAATGCGAATACTGGGAATCCTTCCCAGAACAGCAGATGTGATAGAAGTCTCTAGCACGTTCTCACTGTATGAACAAAGTTGTAACACAACGTACGGGTGTGTCCAGGTGCAAGTGAAACGCCAAAACGGCAGAGCGGAAAAGTTAATGCCGCCGCGGAGAGGACACAAGCACAGGAAACCGAATGACCCCGGTGTAGGACTAAAGCAGGACGCCTGAATGTCGTGGGGGCAGTGTCAGCTTCTTTATCAGACAGAAGAGATTTATCATGGAAGCGCATTCTACGCAAGGCGGCTTTGCAGGGGTGGGGGCTGTGCGTTTTTTAAAATAAACGGAACTTACCCTCAGTTGTAGGGGATGAAGATGATTTCGCAATCCGTGGTGACGCGACTGGCATGACCACAGCGGGAGCACACAGTGGAAAACGGAAGCTGCCTTGCTCCTCTGAATGCGATCAGTTTTCTTCTTTTCGTTAAGTGACACATGGTGGCTACAGTACGGCGGAACAGTCTCTGGCAACGCTAAGAACCGGGTACTCCTTCGCCTCCTTCCGCAACTTGTCTTCGTGCCCGACAGAGTCCTCTTGTATACGAAGTACGCGGCCTGCAACTATCTTGAGTCACCCGGAGGCGGGAAAGTCGCTTAATTATCACGATCACACCCATCGGCTGTTTAACGTAGAGGGTCATTTTGAAATAGTGAGCTCATGCGGGGTTATAGTCGAACCATCTCGGGCCAATTGCACGCGTCGTTAAAGCGGCGCAAACATACATTATGGGTTTTGCCTATGTTTCTATTCCTGTGTATCTACACACGCATGCGCAGATATATAATGGAAGAGCTGAACATGCTTATGCGAGTATAGTGATACTTTTGTCCTAACTCCCTCATATTCCCCGAAAAGGCTGTTCGGCAGTTAACGAAAAAAATTCCGGCAGGTTGAGAAAGTTTTAGAACAACCGCTCTCCATCACGACAGCAAACACCCTGCCACATCAACGCAAAATAGGACGGCTGCACATGTCTGGCATTGCATGCTAACGACCATTCACCAAGGGACGTTGTTGAAGTTCCCGAGCGAAAACTCACCATTCACCGAGAGACTATTCTCCAGAGGCTATCGAGGCACTAGAAGTAATCCCTTACCGTGGAGCTGTAGGTTGCCTGACAAGGCCTCTGCTGAAGCAAAGAACAGGGCAGGCACATGCTAATTTGACATGTTCCGTAACACAGAAACACTATGAATTGCTCGTACACTCTTTCCCGGAGCCGGAACGTCTACTTTGCAAGGGAGCTATCTCCGTTTCTTTGGCAACTTTAAGATCGCACGATCGCATCCTCCCCAGCGACCGGTTCTGGTAATGTTAGCCACAACGAGGAGAAAATGCTCATTGAAGTTGCACGCGGCGATTATATAACATGAACACGCAGAGTTCCTGTCCCAGGGACGATAGTCCGGGAGAGACAGATTGTCAGCATTCTGATCCGTTCAAACAAAATCAAGGGAACGAGAACATTGTGAAGAGATGCTAAAATCAACTGCAACGTGGCGTTATTTTTCTCGTCACTGGTCTACCCTGTGATCTGATTTGAACCAGGAGAAGTATCAGGTTACGCTACACACCACATTGGGATCAAAATATGCAATCAGACGAAGTCATGCTTTGCTGGAATGTAGCCTTCCGACTTCCAAGCAATGTTGCGTGTTCACTTGCCAGTGGCGCCCAGAGAACGAAGCATCACTGTAGAAATGTGTGTTCCATTATCAGCATAAACGAGTCATTCTATTGAGAGCGCTATGGCTGCTTCTAGCGAGTAGGCGTTCGCTGTTTTGCCCAGAATCGACTGTGGTCACATGCCTCTACACAGTTACGGATACCGTTCTAGTAGCAACTGCCTCACCCGGCACCAGCGACTCGCATCAGTTCATGATAGCTAGCACTTGGAAAAGGCAATACGTTAGTACCATTTTTCCTCGGAGAAGATACACAACCACCATATGCTACGTACTTCTCTTCGAGGCACATGGCCCCTCGTAGTTCAGTTGCACACCATCGCATTCCCTCATGCAGTGGTTGTAGTACGTGTTGTTGTCCACGCCACAGTTGAGCTCGACCTTCTGGGGACACCTGCACACTGAATAAACTTGCACAAATGTGAACGCGATGCAAAGAACCAGCCACTACTCTACGTCACAGTATCCATCGCTAGTGGTAAACCATTCTAATGGCACGGAAGACAAGACAAAAACGCACAACACAGGTGACTTGACGTGGAGGAGACACCACTTTCTTGACAGCCGCATGCTGCATCACCTATGATTTCGCCTTGTATTCTCAAAAAGCTACTGTGCGCGTTTGCGCGTATGTAACAAAAAACGGCGTGTAACCGTACATCCGCGGCTGAGCAGGATGCCTGCCTCCTTGCGTAGGCATGAAGCGCTGATCCGACAGTGCACTTGCTTGAACAAGAACGCAGATGAATCGAAATAATTATAACACTTAACTTGCCGCGGTGGCGGTTTTGGTGCCACTGTTCCGGGACGCAGTCGTCTCCGGTATGCTTTATTTGCGGTCAACACACTTCCCTGAGAAGGCCTGCGGCTTCCACAAATTACCGAGCGGAATGTAAGCAAAGGGCCGGAAGATTTGCTCTACAGTTGTTCACAATATTGTATATCTTCATGCGTCAGTGAACACGAGCTTTTAAATATGTAGGAATTTTCTTGGACACATGAATGCAAGAGAGTGCTTTCGGCTCGAACGTCATACTTGTCCGCCTCAGATGATGAAAATGACCTTGTGATCCGGGGACCACAGATCAATTGCAACGCGTGAGTCTTGAAAGAAGAGGCATTTTTTCTTCTATTACGACTACAGTCGAGTACACGTTCGTTGCTCCACCGCGCGCTGGAGCACACGGATGGTGCTGCGATTCTGAACGGCAAATGGTGCATCTATCCAGAGAGTGTCGTCCGTTCGAAAGGAATGAAAATCAGGACAGGATCAGCTGTCGGCAATGTTCAAACGATTTTGAGGTTTTTCTGGGATTGCCCTCAAAGCTCAGTTCAGTTCACCCCGTGCGGGTACGTCGGGGCTCGCCTTAGAGCATTCGGTGCTGTATTAGTCCATCTTCTAGTGCACTGGCCTCAGGCTCTGACCGGCACTCTGCGAGCACCCTCATACACAAAGCGCTGGTGGTCTGGGGCAGACGATCACCTGCGGTGCAGTAAAGAACTGTGAGTCTGTCGTGACGCTGTCGGATCTCAGAAAAGCAGATCCTCAGGAATGCACTGTGTACCAGATGAAACGCAAACAATGTAAATGAAGAAGAGCCCCTGTTGATCACTCTTGGCTGACTCAGAACATAAACACAGAGCAAAAGCTTCAGTTTCGCATACCTCCCGTTGTGCAATAGCCCAGATGCCGGAGTTGTACGCCGTTGCATTCTCTGAGACAGTGATTCGAGTAAGTCTTCCCATCCACCCCGCAGTTGACGACAACGCTGGCTTCGCACTGGCAGTCTCTCCATCCAGCTGAAGGCATAAGGCATATTGAAGTAAACAGAAGACAGAGTCTACACATTTTGCTGTTTCCCGAGGTCAGTGCTGTGAACCAGATCCCGCCAGCCCGGCAGCCACAGTGGAAAACGGAAGCTGGCTACTTTGGTATCCGCCAGCTTTTTGCCGCACCATTGACTCCACCTCCGCATGGTTGTTCTTGTTTCTTGAATTGATTCGAGTGCACGAATGTGTCAGACACAGAACAGAAGACGTCACGCAGAAAAAAACTTTTCAAAAACCTCCATCGCACAGAGACACCTAGCAAGCAGCTCACACCGAAGCGTGGAAGGCCAGCACACCGATGCGAGATACCCTACAGAGAACTGAAAGGCTGACTACTTTAACAAATGGCAGCAATAGTACTGAAGAAAACGGTACTGGCTATCAGACGTGGCTGTGGGAAATCCGGAATTCGACTTACATGTCGTCGATGCTCCCTTCTCGGCACCAGCGAGTGGCTGGTTGATGGAAACCAGCAAGAAAACGAGAGCACTGTACCAGTTCATCGTCCAAAGTCTCAAACTCATATGCATCCGTAAGGTAGCGTAGTCACTGATGCCGGACCTCAGCCCTTGTGATACTGTGCAAGCGGGACAAAACTGCGTATTTCAAAGTGCATCCTGCAAGGGGTGCTGCTGTGCTATGCCTTTGCACACAAGAGAGCGATCCCACAAGGATGCAGCTTTATTCAAGATGTCTGCTGTCATCAACAATTACACATTCACCCCAGCCCAAGAACCCGTAACACGACCACAAGGGCCAGCGAACGCCAGTTTATTAGGGACCGAAACGTGCGCAGAAGATACCCAGGTCGACCATCACCAAGGGAAAGGTGGCCAAAGATCCGTTTCGAATAGGGTGGTACAGTGCAGTAATTGCAGCTGTCGTCGGAGCCTATCTGCACACTTTTAATGGGGATAAAAAGATCTAGGACAGCTTGTTTCAAACGTTGCCATATCTTGGACAGCGGAGCAGGGAAAACCCCCGCCCCCCACCAACTTTTTGGCTTCCCTGTCCCTCTATCCACAACAGCATGAAAGTCTTCTCCTGTATCGAAGGGCAAGGAGTTCCATTAATTGCTATGTGACAACTTAGTGCATACGACAGTCTCGGAGCCAAGAGTTTGTTTGTATAAGGCAGGCGACTTATATGCTACAGAAATTGTTCTAACTGAATGCAGCATAACATTCACGAGCAGAAAGAAGTCCAACACAGCTCGCAAACGTTGCTTGACGAATGTATGTGCATCAGTGCTGAGGCATCATTTTTGCTGTGTCCCTCGTGTAAACATACTCATATTGAAAAGTACCTCAGGAATTCAAGTTGGAGCATATGTACTGACAGGTCAGGCACTCTATACAACACCTGACCCAGTGCATAAACACAACAGCGAACGAGGGATGATCCGGACTGGGCTGGGGGAAACGTTTTCATACTTTGAGTCGCTGTTTCCGTCCCGACAGTTTCATGACAGCCTCGATAAAGTGCTTGGCATTGCAGCAAGATCTCCGAATGTCCAGGAGTTCTGCGAGAGAGAATGTAAATCATCGTGGAAGCCGCGTCGGAAGCAGGCGAATGGGTTGATGTATTTCTTTGCCATTGTTGTTTTTGCTCTGTTGGAATTGGACGGAAAGACTGGACTACTAGGCAGAGCACGAGAAATGGACAAATGTTCTGTCCATCTGTCATTAGTTCCGCACTGGCATATGGCCAGCTTCAACTTGCAACCACAGTAAAATTCGACCAGCGCGAGCACAGGGACGTCCACGAATGTTTTTGCTTTCAAGCGGACTACCGAATTCTGCCGAATCGGAATGCTGTGCAACTCATTAGCCTGGTTCATCTTGTTCAGCGAAATTACAATGTTAATGGTCCTCGCATGCCCCATCATGCGCCCATTTGACTCTAGCAGCTTTACGAAAGCAATCGTTGCCGTATGTCACACCGTCAGACCCGCATACTGGAAGTTCGTTCAATGGGCACACAACGGGGATCTCCTCCTCGTCACCACCTGGAGGCGCTGGAAGGCAGCATACACAAACCGAGTCGCCATGGACGGTTAAATGTCGTTTGATCAGGAGCAAATCCGTCATACAGATGGGTTTCTCCCCCCAAACCCTTAGACACTTGTTCTCACCGTATGCTCATTCCCCTTGGACACACCGGGCTACATCTGCCGGGCACGTATTCTGGTACCCTAACCGAGCATTACGCTAGTGATGGAAGGCTCGACCTACCTGGTGAACAAGGCCCCTCCTTTAATAGGTCAACTTGATCGCATTCCAGTAGGCACTGGTTTCCGTAGGTTTTACCGTTAACGCCGCACACTGGGGCCAGAATTTTGGGGCACGTGCACACCGCTGAAGACAAATCGAAGGAAAGTCGACACCTGTTTATGGCGTTCTGAGCTGCTGTACGCCGCTGCTTGAGGTGGCGCCACCTCTTTCGAAAAACCTGGCGCGCATAGAAGTGTTGATGATCAGCTTTATCCGTCAGGCCATTGCCCTTTTCCCGCAACGTCAACTTCCCTTGATTCCCTAAAATTTGACATCATGGCTCTCATAAGGCAAGTTGCAGAATGGGTCGTCGCTTGCGACGAACCCACGAAACCTTCCAATTCTGCACGCAGCGCTTGCACGCTACCTACGTTTCGTTTCGTCTGGTTGTGCTTTGCACACCGCAAGGTACATGGCCCCAGTGGCCACGACAAAGCCAAGCTTCGACACACGCCCCATGATGACTTGAAGTTCCTGACGGGTAGGAGGACACCCGTGTGCAGAAGGGAAAATTATTGCCGCTTCCGGGAAATTCACGATGGAAGGCCGTCTCCTCTTTTCGTTCTAAAGAATTATTATATCCTTTCATTGAGCCAAAACCCAGTAGGCGAAAACCGGATCACCCGCCTGAGCCTGCTGTAGCCGGCAAGCGTGCACGTCGCTGCGGTAGAGCAACGGACCCACCGAGCGAAGGCGAACTAACCGTTGAATAGCGCCGCGACCGACATTTTTGCACGGTTCCGAGCATGGGTTCTGTGTCAGCGTCATCCTCTGTTAATTGCGGATGTCAAATTTCCGATTTCCGAAACCTGTGCGAAGCCTGTGAATCGGATCCAGCAAGAGAAACAGCTACGGGGCAACAACAGTTCAACCCACGGTGTGCCCCGGACCGGGGCGGCTCGGCTACCCGGTGACCAACGAGCAGAAGCGCTTGCTTGGCGGGTACGATAAATATTTGATCTGCGCACTGCCCCAACCCTGTAAACCTGCGCGTGCTGCCAACAAAAGATTTTCTAGCGCACATAGCCACCATGTCGGGTGAAAAGTTTGGCTTTGATTTTGACCAAGATGACATTCATGTGAACCTATGTTGATGACAGTCACAAGTGGACGTGCCAAGCGCGCCCTGCATCTTCTGCTGCCACAGGCGCGAACACACTTGTGCGCGCTACTGCCAATGCGTCGAGCGGATCCTGTCAGTGCCTCATTCGCTATTAAAGCTGACATATCACGATCTGGACTGAACAGTTGATCCTGTGCCTCCAGTTTTTTTCTCGGTTGTATAGTGTGGGAGAAAGGCAGGTGGTGTCCGCCATCAGGTGCCCATGCGGCAATCAGGACCTCTAATCTTCTTAGGACTTTGCCAATAAACCAGCTGGCTCTCAAAACGCCCAGCATAGGACGAATCTTTTCCAGTTCTTCTCAGGAGAGCACTACTCTAACACAAAGTCGACATCGATGAGGATAGCACAGTGCTTCTTTTCGAGGGAAAGAAGGGACTCCTTTTTCTGGAAACGCAAGTGCGGGACCAACACCACTATTATTGTAGTTTTAGGTTGCGCATCATCTCGGCCCACCAGCACATTTCTCCATTGCATCCTGTTAGCGAAAGCATGATACTTTGTCCTAGGTGAGCGAGATTTTCTTAAGGGGACAAGTGCCGCCAAGGGGGGTACTCACTGAAGTTGTTCAGGGCCATTTGAGGTATGCGGTTACTCGCGGACAGGTATTCCCATCCCTGGTGATGGTCGAATATAGGAAAACAAAACTGTAGGAGAGAGCATCGTGCGGACGGACGCCGACTTATTCCCGTATAGACGGCGTGGACAACTGCAAACCGTAGCAGTTGATCGTACACAGTTTGGAAAGACCAAGATAACAGTTGTGGGGAGCCTTCGAAATTCGAACTGTAAGTTTAGCATGAAACAGGAGAAACGTAAAAGTCGTGTTTTGAATAAAAGGGAACTGGCGCTGCAGAGGTAAGATGTCCTCGATGTACACGATTTCTCATCAGCACTCCCGAGTTCTAATGTGACCAATACAAACCGCACATATCAAAGCTCTCTCGATCCCAGGCACTACAGCGAAAATAACGGCTTTTAATGAAACTAAAATTTTTTATATTGCTGTAGGTTGTCCAAATACAGATTTTTGTAAATTTGCTCTTAAAGCTACTATATCAAATTTTTTTTATGAAAATCGCATACATACTAAACAAGACAAGACAGAACAACAGCGACGCAACGAACAGAGGGGAAGAAGGAAGAGGTTCTGGCATAATGCATAAGAGGCAGCGACTCAACACGGGACAGAAGAAGAAAGCACTATCCAGTTCATCACAGTAGTCCGTGTCTACATCTTCGTTTTCTTCTTTAGCCAGGATATGACACCCTGGATACTTACTGTTGCTTGATTTCTGCTGCCTTCTTCAAATCTGCAGCATACTTTCAATATACTTGCCAGACGAAGGCCAGGCGGTTCTACTGTTTTCTATCTGAGACGCATTTATCGGTTTTCTGCACATTTTGGGGGGTCTTACAGGGGCAGAAAAGAAAACAAAGTAGACGTCTGGGTCCATAACACGCGAGAAAACCACAAGGAACAGTGGTTGCCTTTTACATGCTCCTGCACCGCGCGGGAAGACAATGAGTTTTGTTCAATGGAAGGGAGTAATGGGGCAACATTAATGATACAATCCGATGACTTTCACCGACACAGCGCCAGAGTCTGTGGCAGCCAAGCAAAAACTACCCTTGAGTAGCGCGCGTCGTTAATATGAACGGACTCTCACTACGGAGCTCCAGTGATTTATAGCGGGCCTGTGGACGACAAAAATCGATGGGGCGTCAGGTTTCAGCTCTCCGCACAGTTGCCACGACTGCAAATGAGTGTTTAATCCTGGTGATCCATCCACCGCTTGCACATACATCCAGACGTTACATTGCGCAAGATGCCCGAAAACCCCCAGCAGTTCATCCCCACCCCACTGGCCCGCCCTTGCAACAAGATCACTGTACTTGTTTGCTAGAGAGTCGAGAGGCTCATCTGGATCATGCGCTACCTTGGCACCGCTCAACTCGTGACGCATCGCAGAGCGGGGAACGGAGTCAGGGTGAGCACGAATGTGACTAGCCAGCCGATCCCGCACAAGTGAATGATTGAGCGGATCTCCTGTAAGCCAGAACGAGAGCGCTGCGAACAAACACTCCCCTTCATGTGGTGACGTATCACCAAATTCTGTTGGCTTGCCTAAAAAGATTGCGGGTGTAAACATTCTGTCAACAGCGTCTTGATTGAATCCGAGTTCGTCGGCGTATTCAGCTCGCTTTTCGACACCATCCCAATTAGGGAAAAACCTTTTGGCCATTTCACGGCGCTGTTCGCGAGTCGGGCACACGAAAGGCTGCGCGAAGGATAGTGTGGGAGGAGGAACCGCATCCGCGTACTGAGAACAGACAAGTTTACACACAAAAGCAGCGGTAAAAAGCCAGTCGTGCAATGCTTCCAACGACAGCTCCACGGCATATTTACGCTCATGCATTAGAGAGCCGCGGGCGCTTGACTGCTCCCGTGGATCCACAGCAGAAATCAGCGTCTGGCTGGCGTCGCGATAAACGAAGCGGCACGACACGTCGAAGAAGTAGAGTCTCGCCTTTTTGTCATAATGCCTCGCTACATAAAAGGTACGTCTCAGACGCCCATTATATTTGGGCCAGAACTTACAACCATGACAGCCTCTCTGGCAACATCGATGTCTGTGCCTCCTCTACACTTCGAGACAAAAATAGCCGACTGAACGACAAGATCATCAACTCCTTCAGTCCCTGGAGGCATGTCGCTGAGGAGCTGCAATAACGCACAAATATCGGAAAAGAGTCATAATCCACGGCTGCTGCCAGTGTGTAATCCAGCGTGCACAGAAAAAAGGCTTTTCCTTGAGATTACCTGCAGATACGAGTTGACAGCCGTGAGGCGGTGGTTCATTGCAGACACAAAACTTTCAGTAGATATGGTGCCTCGCTGTCTATGGAAGGTGTGCAAGGGAACGCAACATGCGCCGCATTCTCAGGTCCCCTTCTTCGAATGATCTAGTGCTTGCTTTCCTGTTTGCGCATTGGTGGATGTCTCTGCAAACTCTGCATAGTCAGGAGTTTCCATATCTTGCCCCAGAGAATTTCGTAGAGAGAGTATGGACGCACCAGTGCATACGGCAACTCTTCCGACTCCAGTAGGGGGATTTCTGGTCTGTTTCGGTTAGGCGCCTGCACGCAACATAATCCTACAGAAAGTTTATGTTATTCAGACTCCCTGTAACTTTTTGACCATCCGTCCCCGTGATCGTGGTGGGCTGTTGATGGTAGGAGTGATTCGCTGTCTGCAATATCCACCAGAATCCGATGACACACCTGATATGCAGTGGTATACACAAGCTATGTCCAGATTCGCACTCATGCGTGTCCAAGAAGCGGCTCTGGTGCTTGCAGTGGGCGGGCTTTAGTGGCATAAATACGCGCCAGACGTGTGGTAGCATTACTCGTAGATGAAGCTGCTAAAAATGATTTACTGTTCTGTAGATAGTTGCGCGGTCGTGTCGCAGCCACTCTGTGGAAAGCAGGCGCAGTAAAGTACGAGCAAAAGGTGACGCATCATTTCTTACCATCTGCGACCAGGAATGCCGAGCAATATCGCGACAAAAAACACTGTTGAAGCGTGTACCTTACTGACGGAGAAGTGTCACTTTAGCGAATCTCATACACGCATATGTGCACACCTATGCAAATAGAAAATTGAAGTCAGACAGGCTGTGGCGCCACGTTTGCTTGTGACTCCGTAAAACAGCCAAGCACTGCTGTCAACGAACTCTGAGTTGCAGGATCAGAGATCTACGAGCAAAACTTGATGGATCATCGCCTTACCATCTACGACGAGGAATGCCGAGCGATTCCGCGAGGCACACCCTGTTGAAGCGTTGACCTCACTGACATAAAAGAGTGTCATCTATAGAAGTTATGATGCGAATAGGTACCCATGCATGAGGCCCTCTTTTGCTTGTGACTCAGCAAAGTAACTGACAGAAGCGCAGGCGCCACAGCGCGGCCTTACCGGCTGTTGTCATGAATGTTGAGCACAAATAAGGCAATTTCTTTGTCAAAATAGTGGCCCCGGTTCGAGGAAATGTGGAAGTCAAGTGCCCATGCGGGGAGTTATACAACCAGGAAACTTCTGTGCGTTCAAACCCTGAAGTTACTAGCAGTGCCCCAAATCAGTGTTGACGTCCGGATCCGACACATGTTCGAAGGTGAAACACATTTTATGCAGAACATCCTAATAAACTCAACAACGAATCAAGAACAGCCAGCCAACTCCGATATGGACAGGAGACGTTGTTGCGCATGCACACGGGACGAAAGCGACCTGCTGTCGATACAACCAGAGCAACATCAGAGACAGTTATTTTGAGACTATGAATGGCCGATAGTTCTCATTTCCCTTACGTAAGCCGGCTGCACCTTACCCCTTGATCGCCCATGAGCTCTACTTGGCAAACTTTCTGGGTATTTGTTGCTTGTAAAAAGGCTTGTTGACTAAAACCTGTCACATGCTGGTGGCTTCACGTGTCTCTCGAGTGCCGCCACTATCACTCCTCCGGTTGTCGGCAATCGCGAACGCCGCAGATACGAAAGTCGAGCCGTAAAGTACACTTACCGGCTGTGGATGACAGACACAGTGTAACAGGAGGGAAGTTGCTATTTGTTTTCACCCGTGCGTCCTGCTCCTTGTGTTCGTCTACCTTATGCCAGCAACTCCAGGAAGACAGGGACGAAAGATCAAACTCGACAACTCATCAGTTGTGAAACCATAAGGCAAACGCCGGCTCTTAGCACAGTCTCCTTGACAGCCAAGGGGCAGATCGCTTGCGAAAATCACATGCATCGAACAAAAGAAAAAAGCAAGCAAAGAGAACAACGTGGGCGAGATCATTTGCTTTCTTTACGCGCGAAGCGAATCTTGCTGACTCTAAAGGAAAAACTGGCTGCCAACCACTGTTCACTCTGGGAAGCTCACGTAGATGAAATATGGACAGGCAACGGTTGCCACAATGGAGAACACGATCCATTCCAGTGTAGCATTCACGATTCAGATACGAGTACAAAGAGAGGAGAGGCCATCAACCTCGAAGATACATGCAATTTTACGGAAATGAGCCGGTCACCATAAGCAGCCACCGGTTACTACCTGTACTAAAAGCGATACTTAACGGTCACGCGCCGCGGACGATGCTGATGCTGGAACCTCCACTAATATTATATTCGGGATGTGCTCATTTTCCCTTCCGCTTCGTTCACAAATTTGCGAAGAACGATTCTGGGACTGGGCTTTGAGCTCACTCGCGGACGCTGCAAATTACACGCGTGGCACCAGAAGCTGATGGTTAACTGTCCTTGGGTGTTCACTGCTGCACCTCCATCATGTCGCTGTTACAAGAAAGGTCCGAGCATTAGGGATGATGTCACTCGTTAAATGAAAGCTATTGACCTCATCAACAGCAAATGCGCCGGTTTTCTGACGTTGCTAGATTTTCATTTCTGGGACGGCAGACAGCCTCGTGACGCTCATTGCTTTCAAAAGGTCTCGATAACGCTCATAAAAAGCATTCTAAAGTGGATTTGTAAACTTACATACAACTGGATATTCATGCGGGAAAAAACATTCAAGTGACAGCAATCGTGTCTTGCGGGTGCTGAAGTCACAGCGTCATTCACCGAGAAACAGAAGACATCCTGGAAGATACGCCGAGTGTGTTCCTTATCCGCAGAACCGGTTTTCATGCTGGTTGGGGAACAAATATTCTACTGCTTGGGTTGTCTCTCACGTTTGCGTACGCACAACTGAGAGTGTAATTCATTTACTCAGTCGAGGCTGACTGCCAGATGCAAGACAGAAAAATGGGTGGGGCACTAGCCTCCTACGGATATCTCCACACACCGAAACGCGCGTGACTCAGGGGCAGAGTGAAGATACAGGGTTATTCCCTGGCTCCTTTGAAATAACTGGTGGCTCAGCAATTGCTTCGGGCGAAGGAAAATCTCGTATTCACTGGTTGAGGCGAGATACGTGGACACAGCATTTGGAGGAAAGCTGAGCAGTCGCCATGTCGAGTCGACTCCCAAAGGGACGGGGACTGGACTCTGCAATTAGCTTGCACCTCTGCAAGTGCGTGGAAAACTTAAGCTGTCAACCGATATTGGACTCCTTTACAGCTGGAACCCTTTGCGCACACAAAGGGGCATCAGCTTGTCGAGTCATCTTTTTAAAAAACTGAGTTTAAGTCTAATCCGTGAATCGTATCCGCCGACACGAAGTGTCCCGAATGAGCCACTCCTAAGCTGGCAAGTTCTTGTTGGCGCTCGTTGAAATACGCCGAGGGGCTAGCGTCAGACCCCAAGGAAACCTCTCCTGGGGTTTCTCCAGAGCCAGTTACTCCCATCTTTAGAGGCAGTCCCACTTCGAGATCCGTATAACAGAAACTCTCTCCAAATCCGTCGGAGTCCCGCTGTCCGAGAATCGTCAACAAAAACAAGCCACCAGACAACCACGACCTTAGGAAACGTCCCGACAAGAGACGGCTGCGTATGCCACTGGATAAAACAAATCGCTCATTACACATCGTCGTGCCGAACGATGCAGCAAGCTCAGTGTTGTTATTTCTGGTGCATCGATGAGTTCGCTCCTGACTCACTGGAGTGGGCTGATGAACGGGTAAGAGTCAATAGGTAGATAGCCAGCACATACGCATCTCGCAAGCCTCTTGACCGTTTCTTATAACAAGCCGCTCCACTGGTGCTATTTCCAAAAATGCTCTATTCACAACGGTTACCACAGGCGTCCTGTCCGGTCATGTGATCTTTAACAAACCCCACAGCAAGACACTGATGTGCACCATTGCCCCAGTCGATCATCATAGACCTCCGATGTCTGCCACCGGTCTCCAACTCCTCGTCCAACTTCCCCCATTCACCTTTCGTTTCCACCCAACTGACCCCTCCCCTGTACGGCATTCCCGACCACGCCACCAGTGGACAACTCGCCAACCTGCCATACACCCGTTTACAGAGACACAAGCCACCGTCATCGAGTCGGATTAGAAAATCCGGCACCAACCTGCGTCGGCCCGCAGAAGGCCGCTCCCTTTACCCCTGTCTCCGACGTACCTCGGCAGGCTGGAGCAACACATCACAGTGGCCGTTACGCCAGTCATTTCGCAACCGTCTACCTAGCCCCCCGAGCAACACGCACATGCAAGACATCGCCTCAGCCTTGTTTCCGCGTCTCGCTCCGGCTTTGCCCGCCCGTCTCACACAAACCGTCCAACTTCTCAATGCGAAACCGTTTCTCTGCAAGCACTTCAACCTTCACCAACTGCCTCTGCAGCGACGGCCCCGTCAGAATCCTCCGCGTCCTACTGGCCACCGTCGATAGACACACAAGCCACCGTCATCGAGTCGGATTAGAAAATCCGGCACCAACCTGCGTCGGCCCGCAGAAGGCCGCTCCCTTTACCCCTGTCTCCGACGTACCTCGGCAGGCTGGAGCAACACATCACAGTGGCCGTTACGCCAGTCATTTCGCAACCGTCTACCTAGCCCCCCGAGCAACACGCACATGCAAGACATCGCCTCAGCCTTGTTTCCGCGTCTCGCTCCGGCTTTGCCCGCCCGTCTCACACAAACCGTCCAACTTCTCAATGCGAAACCGTTTCTCTGCAAGCACTTCAACCTTCACCAACTGCCTCTGCAGCGACGGCCCCGTCCGAATCCTCCGCGTCCTACTGGCCACCGTCGATAGACACACAAGCCACCGTCATCGAGTCGGATTAGAAAATCCGGCACCAACCTGCGTCGGCCCGCAGAAGGCCGCTCCCTTTACCCCTGTCTCCGACGTACCTCGGCAGGCTGGAGCAACACATCACAGTGGCCGTTACGCCAGTCATTTCGCAACCGTCTACCTAGCCCCCCGAGCAACACGCACATGCAAGACATCGCCTCAGCCTTGTTTCCGCGTCTCGCTCCGGCTTTGCCCGCCCGTCTCACACAAACCGTCCAACTTCTCAATGCGAAACCGTTTCTCTGCAAGCACTTCAACCTTCACCAACTGCCTCTGCAGCGACGGCCCCGTCCGAATCCTCCGCGTCCTACTGGCCACCGTCGATAGACACACAAGCCACCGTCATCGAGTCGGATTAGAAAATCCGGCACCAACCTGCGTCGGCCCGCAGAAGGCCGCTCCCTTTACCCCTGTCTCCGACGTACCTCGGCAGGCTGGAGCAACACATCACAGTGGCCGTTACGCCAGTCATTTCGCAACCGTCTACCTAGCCCCCCGAGCAACACGCACATGCAAGACATCGCCTCAGCCTTGTTTCCGCGTCTCGCTCCGGCTTTGCCCGCCCGTCTCACACAAACCGTCCAACTTCTCAATGCGAAACCGTTTCTCTGCAAGCACTTCAACCTTCACCAACTGCCTCTGCAGCGACGGCCCCGTCCGAATCCTCCGCGTCCTACTGGCCACCGTCGATAGACACACAAGCCACCGTCATCGAGTCGGATTAGAAAATCCGGCACCAACCTGCGTCGGCCCGCAGAAGGCCGCTCCCTTTACCCCTGTCTCCGACGTACCTCGGCAGGCTGGAGCAACACATCACAGTGGCCGTTACGCCAGTCATTTCGCAACCGTCTACCTAGCCCCCCGAGCAACACGCACATGCAAGACATCGCCTCAGCCTTGTTTCCGCGTCTCGCTCCGGCTTTGCCCGCCCGTCTCACACAAACCGTCCAACTTCTCAATGCGAAACCGTTTCTCTGCAAGCACTTCAACCTTCACCAACTGCCTCTGCAGCGACGGCCCCGTCCGAATCCTCCGCGTCCTACTGGCCACCATCGATAGACACACAAGCCACCGTCATCGAGTCGGATTAGAAAATCCGGCACCAACCTGCGTCGGCCCGCAGAAGGCCGCTCCCTTTACCCCTGTCTCCGACGTACCTCGGCAGGCTGGAGCAACACATCACAGTGGCCGTTACGCCAGTCATTTCGCAACCGTCTACCTAGCCCCCCGAGCAACACGCACATGCAAGACATCGCCTCAGCCTTGTTTCCGCGTCTCGCTCCGGCTTTGCCCGCCTGTCTCACACAAACCGTCCAACTTCTCAATGCGAAACCGTTTCTCTGCAAGCACTTCAACCTTCACCAACTGCCTCTGCAGCGACGGCCCCGTCCAAATCCTCCGCGTCCTACTGGCCACCGTCGATAGACACACAAGCCACCGTCATCGAGT